>NC_143221.1:17436006-17595573 GCF_030267445.1 Bombyx mandarina
GCTACCAGTAATCCTTCAATCCTAAAAAAATGTCGGTATCCATCAAACAGGAGAATACTCCCGTGTCAGGCCCTGTTAGACATTTTACATTTCTTTACGAGCAACCCAACACTAATTCTAATATTATGACTCGAAATACACATTTCGCTGATATGTGAAGTTTGATACATATTAATTATAGGACGCACGCTGGGCGACATTAATCTCTGTCAACATTAATTGCTTATTGCTACTGATTGTAAATACAGTGCTTTATGATAAATTATTAAAATACTTTATTCATTATTGTTATTTTTATTTCATTAGATGGGTGGAAGAGCTCACAGCTCACCTGGTGTTGAGTGGTTACTGGAGCCCATAGACATCTACAACGTAAATGCCGCCACCCACATTGAGATATGAGTTCTAAAGTCTCAGGTCTCAGTATAGTAACAACGGCTGCCCCACCCTTCAAACCGAAACGCATTACTGCTTCACGGCAGAAATAGGCAGGGTGGTTGTAACTACCCGTGCGGACTCACAAGAGGTCCTACCACCAGCAATTACGCAAATTATAATCTTTGCGGGTTTGATTTTTATTACACGATGTTATATTCCTTCACCGCGGAGGACAATCGTGAACATTTGTTAAGTACGTAATTTCATTAGGAAAATTTGTATTCGCCAGCGGGATCCGAACACCGTTGCATCGCTACATACGAATGCACCGGAAGTCTTATCCTTTAGGCAACGACGACTTCAATGTTATGCGGTTGCTGAAGTTTATAGTTGCCACACCATGAACAACGACGCCCACTTTGAGACATTAAATGGGAAAAAACTTCTTAAATGTTCAAATCGAAACACTTGACTGATTCGGCTCAAAAATACTTGGGACAGAAATACACAAGTAATTACGTAAAGTCATAAATTTTCTATCCTTGATTTGTGACATGATGTTATTCTTTTATCGTGGGAGTTGCTTGGCAATACGTCATAAGTGTGTATTTAATTCGAGAAATTATTATCGGCCTGTGGGATTCATACTCCGGCACAGTCGCAAGCTCGCCTCGGCACGAACGCACCGGGTGTCTTATCACTTGGCCTAAGGATCTACAGTCGGCATCATTGCGCCACTTTGAAAAGGCAGCACGGCATCAAAACCCTGTTATCGTGGTCGCTGGAAATTACATATCCGATCCTGTAGACCGAATGGTAAATAGTCGACGTAGCCCAAAACACTTCATTACGGATCCTCCCGATCCATTAACGGTGCTTTTAGGTACCACAAGCATAGGTCACCATAATCGTTGGACCCGTGGCTTGCGAGGAAGGGCTCCACGAGCGAATTAACCCATAGACACATCCTATTGAGTTTCTCGCCGGATCTTCTCAGTGGGTCGCGTTTCTGATCCGGTGGTAGATTCTGCGAAGCACTGCTCTTGCTAGGGCCAGTGTTAGAAACACTTCCGGTGTGAGCCCCGTGAGCTCAACCACATGTTAGGGTGAAGCTGAAATAGGCTCTTAAGGCTATTAGCATATGTAGGAGAAAAAAATCGTTTGGCCACAGTGACCAGAAAAAAAAATCATTAGGCCACAGCGCCCATTTTTTCGATTTGTTTGCACGTCATCACAGCCTGATCAGAACTTCTTCTTCTATATGTAGATATCTTATAACTTGTTATCATCGCTTGTCTCCCTGACTCATTTCTTTGTGACTAACTTTCTCTCAATGTGCAGTATTTATATAACGCGTTGTTTACACATGAGCATCCAGTGAGATATGAAAAGTTTAATATAATTATAGCTGATGCTTAAATTTGGACAACCGGCCTTTATTACTCGCTTGTGTACATACAGTGTGTGTACGATCGGTAGGTTCAGTCAGGAAAAATATGAAAATTCTAAAGGTTTCTGAAAAGAACCTCATTTTGTAATAAGTTAGTAGTTTGATGGCACTGATTTGTTTGTTACTTAACAATGACTTGATCTTTTATGGCTGGCTAAAGAGGATAATATACATAGATATAATATACTGGTTTTAATAATTTTGTGATATTTGTTAAGAGGGTGTCCATTAATTACGTGAGGCATTTTTGAGAATTTTTCGACCCCTTCTCCTTCCTTTGTCAGATTTCGTATGATTTTCCTCAACTCCATCCCCTCATCTAATCTCACGCGAGATTCTTCAAAATTTATATTTAGGCTGTAAGCGTGTTGGATTATTGAGAAAAAAAAAACAACGTGTTCTATTACTTTTATTGAAGACTGGCAATGATTTGTTAATATTAATTAATTAATTTAAAATTATAATCATAAAATTGCGCTGCGAAGTTATAAGTCGATAGCGCTCAAATAAATAATCAAGCGCTACTTTGCTACTCTGTGGGTTTCGGATGAATACTTTACCGGTGGTAGGACCTCTTGTGAGTCCGCGCGGGTAGGTACCACCGCCCTGCCTATTTCTGCCGTGAAGCAGTAATGCGTTTCGGTTTGAAGGGTGGGGCAGCCGTTGTAACTATACTGAGACCTTAGAACTTATATCTCAAGGTGGGTGGCGCATTTAGGTTGTAGATGTCCATGGGTTCCAGTAACTACTTAACACCAGGTGGGCTGTGAGCTCGTCCACCCATCTAAGCAATAAAAAAAGAAAAAAAAGATGACAAACACTATTGTGTCAGATTTGGCCATATTTTCATTCTAGAAAAAATTTTTCAAGAAATGCTACACCGTTTTCTACTAGAAAAAGAAAATTACGTGACATTTGCTAAGAACCTCTCTCCTTCTTAAGTGGGATTTGGGAAGATTTAATTTGATCCCTTACCCCCCTAGAACACCTCACGTAATTAATGAACGCCCCCTAACACGTATTATGAGCGCACATAGGTAATTATTATAAGCATGCCTATTTTACTGCTAACCTATATACGTGCCGGTTTCTAAAGTTCTCGAACCTATCCGTAAGTAGATGAAGTTAACATCGAAACTAAGACGGCAGCGCGAGACGATAGCCCTCTTACAGAGATCGTTGTTAACTAGACCCCTGACCCGATTTACGTAGCAATAGTTACTGTCGTCGCATTAGACACCTCATCGAAGAGCTCATTTCATGATGCCTAAGCCCATAGCATCAGCACGCTCGATAACATTTTTTTTTTTATGTAGGTGAATCATTCCTCCAAGTATCCAGGCCACTCCAAGACGACCACTGAATAAACTCCGCAAAATCATTGGGCTCCAGTAAACACCGGGTGGGCCGTGAGCTCATGCATCCACTTAAATTATATATGGGAGCACCAAGCCACGGCCTACTGCTGAGGAATCTCGCTTAAAGAAGGACATATCATAGCGCTCGTGAATACAAATCGAGCCCAAAGAGACGCAATGTGTATGAAATGTTTCTCCCTGAGAGATGAAAGGGAAATTTCAATCTATACTAATATTATAAAGAGGAAAGATTTGTTTGTTTGTTTGTTTCGAATAGGCTCCGAAACTACTGGAATGATTTGAAAAATTATTTTTCCATTAGAAGCCGACATTGTCCCTGATGAACATAGGCTACTTATTTAATTTTTTTTTTTTGGTTTCATGTGTGTTTTAATGTTTCCGAAGCGAAGCGAGGGCGGGTCGCTAGTTGTCTTATAATAATAGCAGTGGTTTATAGCTCACAGTTATTTTGCGGACGAAATGAATAAAATTTTGTCGCTAACAAATAAACATAGGCTTAATAACTGTTTACAAATTCACTGTGGCACAAAAGTTACGTCATAGTGTACAGAAAATTTAAATAGTTTCGCATTAAACCGGTTGTCCGGTGCGGACCGGATGTCGGAAATACCGGACGTATTCGATAACAACCCGGTCGTCCGTTTAATAACCGTTTAACGTAATGAAATTTTAGTGTTTAATTTGAAGAATTTCGTACCTTGATTTTACTAAGTTTTAAGCTACGACTTGTATCATATTATTATTTACAATTCAATTCTCAATTGTTCCATACACATTTTATCCATGCACTTAATCCATTTGATTCCACTCTGACATTGCTTCTGCTTGTTCGAAATATACCCCTAGTAGATTCATGGTGTTAATAGAAAAGCAATTTCACTAATATAAAATAAATAAAATATGACCACTTTTCAGACTAAGTAGTTACCGGAGCCCATAGACATCTACAACGTAAATATCGCCACCCACCTTGAAATATGAGCTCTAAGGACAACAGCTGCCCCCCACCTTTCAAACCGAAGATAAGATAAAACCGATTTAAGATTTAGTTAGGAAAAAAAGAGGAACATAAACAGATATGATAAACATGAATTGGTATTTCAAAATTGACATTGCAAATGTTTTTTGTAAAATTGATTATCTGTAACTTGTGACTCATCTGTCATATGTACTGTAAAGTTGGTTGTAAAATAATTTAAAAATAAACTGTACCATTATTAAAGTTAAGGTAATTATCGGATTGCCAAATAGCAACACTGTTGGTGGGAGCAATGGCAGTAGTGGGGACGTGACTTAATAAAAAGGGCGGTAGTCTGAAAAAACGGGACAGAAAGCAGTGTATTCAGTAGTGAGCAGATATCTAAAGATTGTACAAGTGGAGTTACAAATAAAGCAATACAGAATTAAGTGAACTATTGCAATCTGTGTATTTATTTCTTGGCTTTGGAACCCAAAGCTTACAGTACATAAAATTAATTTAAATGACCTGTAGACATTACACTACGAAATAATACACATTATAACACATTATACACACATTATAACTTATTTATCTTAAACGCGACGGAACAACAATAATTCGTTTCGAATTGCTCCAACTAGTTTGACCGCGGCGTCGCTATGTAAATGCGGCCGCTAAATGCACAAGTTATACAAACTAATAGTTTTCATTACTTTCGACAATGTTGTTGAGTTTGTATTTTCACCAATTTTTAATCGGATTAACGCAAAAACTACGTAATCTCGTTAGAATATCTTGCGGTATATTAACAATAATAAAAACGAGTTAATAGTGTCTTTTGATTTTCAAGAACTTTAAAATGAACTAATTCTCAAATTATATAATACTAGCGACTCGCCCTCGCTTCGCTTCGGAAACATTAAAACACACATGAAACCAAATAAAAAAAATAAAAAAAAGTAGCCTATGTTCATCAGGGACAATGTCGGCTTCTAATGAAAAAAGAATTTTTCAAATCGGTCCAGTAGTTTCGGAGCCTATTCGAAACAAACAAACAAACAAATCTTTCCTCTTTATAATATTAGTATAGAAGTATAGACTATGTTTGTATATTTATTTTTTAACTATTGACTTGGAATGAAGTGTACCATAACTTAATCAGTTTATTGGGCTATATACCGTAAGCTTTGGTTTATGCTCTACATTCTTGCACTATATTTCCTATGCTCAATTACAAACAGCTATTTTTAGAGCCATTTTTTGCACTGGTAAGATATCGTCCGCGTCTATCAGTGCTTAGATGTATAGCAAAAATATGTTAATGCCAGATTTTTATATTTAAGACGTTGACTAGAATAATTAAATAGGGTTTGGCAAAAATGTTTACCCGTTAATTAGGCTAACCGTTCGATACTGGCTAACCCAACATGCTTACAAGCTGTATTCTGATTTGGATCACTATTTTACGACCCGTCTCACATCAACACCACTCAGAATGGTAGAACTTGGATTAGAAAATCCAAAAATAGGAATGAATGTGAAGGTTACATAACAAACCGAGAATACATTCACTTCCCTGGTCAGAAGTCTTGTGTTAAAATTTCGTATCCTATTATAATAAATACAATACTTAATCCAAAGAGTTGAAAGTATTTGTCATTACAGACAGCTCTTTCGTATCCTCACTCCCACACTTCTCTTAGATTTCGTTTTTTACTTCACTATATCCTATTATTTTCAAATCCAACTAAGTAATTATAGTGTAATATGCATCATATACGATGTGGAATTTTAACTGAAAATCTCGACTTACTTAAGCCGCTACAGTTAAAATATAGCCCTTCACTGCCAAAGGTACGGCAGCTGTGTAATTACCGAATTTCAGAGTCTGATGTTGAATTATCGTCTCTTGAATTAAGTTCCTAGAATAATTTATCTTTCTTTGTGGAAATGTATTTATATGGGGCTTTCGACGTCCAACGGGTCGAAAAACGTGTGTAATGCAACGGGCGTCTGCTAGCCGTTTCCATTTTGACGTGGTGCTTCCAAAATGGACTTTCTGAAAATGTAAGCTTTATGTATGACTTATTTACGGCTGCGTCGACCTAGAATACCCCCATCTCTTCCCGTGGATGTCGTAAAAAGCGACTAAGGGCTTCACTGGAAAATGGGCAGCAGCCCAGATCTACGGCAGACCGTAGTAAGTTCGCACGGGTAGGTATCACTATCCTGCCTATTTCCGCCCTGAAGCAGTCATGCTTTTTGATTCGGAGGGAGCACAACTGCTATACAATAGAATTGGGTCAAGTCTCAATGTCTTAAGGTCAGTAATGGGCACCTTATGAAGTCGATGGGTTTCGGTGACCAGGGTATAGTGCCAGGTGGTCGCGTACGTTAGGAAATAAAAGTGCTTGTTAGCTCCGATGTGTGACTGGAGTTTAATTTTTCAATTGCAATTGTCACTAAGTCAATCAATACAATAGTCCAAATGGGGAAACAAACGCATCTCTTATAAAATCACAGAAAGAAAGAATTTTTATCCCAAAAAAAAAACAAGGCCATCGTTGTAAACGTATTTTTAATTACCAACTCAACTAATACCATCACGCAATTACCTTATTGACTAAATATGGCTCCAGCCGACTTCTTAATTGTTTCTAACATTAACCACTTCGTGACACCTCTTTCATTTGGTACAAGACATAAAGGAGAATTCGTGGCGAGGACTTAACCTCGGAAGAAAGGATTATTGGTTGGCGTAAGTGTATCGTTTCTGTAGGAGCATACTTTGAAGGTGTTAAAATGAATTTGGATGAATAACCAGCGTTTTGTTTATTATTCATTTTACCCGTTACTTTTTTGATAAAGTAAATTTATAGCTGTCAATAATAACGAACATGTCTCTCTTCTATCGGATAGGCAAGTCACACTTATTTCTAGATCTTCTATACAATTTGTTTGCTTGAAAACTCTTGGATTCTAATAATATCGGTATTCCAATATCAAAGGCCCATTGATTTATTTGTGCTGCATCGACCAAAGCAGCCAGAACTTTCTGGAAGCAGGCCAATTTGCTAACTGCACCCAAACACGAGATTTGGCAATTTGAGAATGCGACCACATTATGGGAAACTGGTGTGGAGCAAGTGATTAGTGACAGCGGGTTTTTTAATTTTGTTGATACTGAACTTATAAGAAAGGCTTAGTATTTTACCTTAATGTGTTTTAAGAAGCAAATTGGGGACAAAATGAGTGGCAACTATGATGAATCCATATATCTATTATCAGGTGTAAAGTGCATCTAGCATCCAATCATACTAAATGGTTAATCCTATCCATGAGACCACAACTTGAGCCTTTAATTAATCCTCCGATAATAATAAGATTTAGATGTCTTGGGTGTAATGGAATAATTTTCTGCTCTTTAACTTTAACTCAGAATCTATGGTTATTTTACAGCGTAATCAGTCTGGTCTATAGTACCAAACTATTTGCATATTCATATCATTAGAAAAAATAATATTTTACATTCAACGAGTAAAAACTCTATCGACTTTTGTTTTGATATTTAGATTTCAAATGCTAGATATCTTTTATAAAGTCGCTGATTTCGATCAGACTATATTGGTATTGGGGAGAGAGTGGGTAGTTGGAATATTTAGTGTCACTAAGCATGTATCTTATATGATACAAGCATTAAAATATCGAACTGATCAAATTCATTTTTTTCAATATAAACAAAACAGTGAGCGATCGCTTATTACTTTTATTTTGTACCAAATCATTATTTAATTCATTACAAGGTATATACAATACTTCGATGCATTGTAGTTCCTTCCGCTAACGATTCATTGTTGTAAATTAGGTTCTAATGTAACTAGACCATGAGCGAAAAATAATAACACTAACGGAAGCTACTGGGAAGAAATTTTTAGCCAAAGAGTGCAACAAGGAAACTCTTTTTTGTTAAATTGAGTTCATATTGAGTAAACCATGGACAGCTGTTAGAATTAGATCGATACGGAAGAAAACAACTCCAGTGTGGTTTTATGGTATTGGAGTACTATTAACTGATAGTGTGGGATTACTAAAATATCTGGGATTATAGCGCCAGTGGAACAGGGATGTCACGCTCATCTTTCATCGATGATAGTTATAGAAAATATCATATCAGTATCGTAATTGTATTGTAAAAATGAAAACTTTACTCATAAAAAATAAATTTACTGATAGTTTCAGCATAATTTAGTACGTTAAGATAAACGGGAGACAATTGCGATTTTGACTTCATTCAGTAGGTCAGTTGCCGGCGTTCACGTTGTTGTCTCTGTGGACACTGGTAACCACTTAATACTAAATGGACTTTGAACTTATTTGCCAATCAGCAGTAGAAAAGATGTTACGTTGTAATTTTGGCGGTAGTATTTATTTAAAAAATCATGTTGACACCCCTGTTTATTTATTAGAGAATTAAAAAAAAAACAGTCAAACAAGGAAAATCACGCTGTGAACTATGACATCTATGGACTCATTGCGCTGTGAGCTGGTTTGTTAATTTGGGTAATGAAATATGTATGTAAAGAAAACTTTTATTATTTAAAACTCTTTAGTTTTTAAAAATGATTTTACTTCTGTCTCATTCAGTACCATGAAGTGAAGCGACCATTTCAGCGTAGCCTTAACTAGTAGCGTGAGCTCACGGGGCGCAAACCTGACGACGTTGCTAACACGAACCCTAGTAAGAGCCGTGCTTCGCAGAATCTAACGCCGGATCGGTAACACGACCCACTGATAAGATCCGGCGAGAAACTCAGTGGGCCAATTAAGTCGTTTATTGTTTATTCCTTGTGATGTACTTCATATCATTATATTATTATGTATTACTGGTGGTAGGACCTCTTGTGAGTCCGCGCGGGTAGGTACCACCGCCTTACCTATTTCTGCCGTGAAGCAGTAATGCGTTTCGGTTTGAAGGGTGGAGCAGCCGTTGAACTATACTGAGACCTTAGAACTTATCTCCAGGTGGGTGGCGCATTTACGTTGTACATGTCTATGGGCTCCAGTAACCACTTAACACCAGGTGGGCTGTGAGCTCGTCCAACCATCTAAGCAATAAATAAAAAAAAATGTATATGCGAGTCGAACTGCGGGCTGTCGTATGAAAGGCAAAGTCGATCCCGTATGGTTTTACAACACGTCTTAATTGAGCTTGATTCGTGAATATAAATTTAATTACGCACATCCGAGAGTCATAACTTCTATTTCAGGACACAAACAAGTACCCAATTTACGTTTTATGCGCTAAGAATATGTTGTCGACGGTGTCAAGCCATTTTATGTGACATTACGTACTGCGCGTACTGTTCTACGTGTGCTCCGAGTGGGTGATAAAAAATGTATTACGATACTTTATTTTACACAAATGTGTTTATTAAACCAAATACTCGATTAATATATATAAATGAATTGCTATTCGTTAGGCTCACTAAAACTCGAGAACGGCTGGACCTTGGTGAACGTTCAAAAGGTAGATAAATAGGAAAATGATCGAAATTAAATAAAAATAACAATTTTGTTTTTCCTTTGATGTGTCCCCCGTCGGACGGGTTCCTTTTGTTTGTTTTAAGTTTATTTTATACAAAAATTTTAGGTCTTTTATTTATCGATTGAGGCACTACGAAGTCCGCCGGGTCAGCTAGTATTTTAATAGAAATGTGTTTGAATGTCACGGAACAGAAGAAATCAAACGCAAGCCTGAAATGTGTTGATGATAGTTAGAAAGAAATTTTGAATTGTGTAACTTCCTCCATCAGACGATCGACTAGCAAACTCACCTGATCGGTGGAAGATCTATTTTTTTTATTGCCCTTGTAGGCAGACGGGTATACGAGCCACCCGATGGTGAGTGCTCACCGTCGCTCATGGACACCAGCGATGCTGGGGATTCAGCCAAGCTGCTACCTACCGCTAAACCTTCCCACTATTTTTTCCTACATTTTATAATAGATTTTCCTGATTCGCAAATTTTTTTTTCCGCATATTTACCTATATATTTAAGCAGGATTGTCGCGGCGTGCAACCTCTTTGACAGGACATACGACCTACAATGAACAATGACTGGACATAGACTATGACAGAGACTTTACAGGTGATTCGAAAAGAAACAAAAGAAAATAAATGGAACGAGGACCATAAGACCTTCTTAAAAGACATACACGAACCAGACGACAAAGAACCAATCGACCATTCAATGATCTTTTGATAATTCTTGTGTGCCCAACGAGCTATGATTAGAATATCGCAAGGGATAAAATAAGCACCAGCTACAAATATCTAGCTCTCCGCCTATACACCGATATTAATACAACCGTTCACCATGACACCTCAGCGGGCGAGTTCCATTAGAATAACGTCGATCCCGTTTAACACCGGCGCGGACGAATGCTGATGGCGAAAATAATATGTACAGATTCTGGTGGCTACTAAACACCGTTCACCCGACCCACTTCTATTATCACTGTTATTAGACGCCTGCAACTCTAACATTAGGAGCAGGCATACATAACCTCGCTGAGTTTCTCGACGAGTCTTTTGAGTGTGTCACGATTTCGATCCGGTAGTAGCTGAATTCGCGAAGCAGCTGCCTTTAAGGTTACCTTCGGAGGCGCTTGGGCAGTTGTTAGCAAATCCCACCCCTCCCGGCTGAGCCCGTGTTCACCCATCTGTCTTTGTGAAGCACGAGAGGCCTCTGGGCCAACAGTAATCCTACTAAAAAAATAATACCAAAAACTAGCGTTTTAGTAAAAAGAACAGGCAATAAATGTCAACAAAAACCATAAAAAGTGTGTATCCAGTTAGAAACTTTCTCGAGCAAAAAAACACTCTACCTACATCAAAAACAGTAATAAGTCATAATTAAACCGGGATGATCCGTCCCGACCGAGGAACTAATCCAAGGTCTGCTATTCATCCTCCACTGAACATTATTTACTCGACCTGAAAAACTAAAAGTCTCATAAAAATCGCCATATTTCAATACAAAAGCACGAAGCTTGGGTATTCGAGGGGCTTTAATCTTACTCGAGACGTAATTAGTGAGCGAGAATAATGAGCACAACGCACCCTTGAGCCGGGGATTAATCACTGCGGTCGATTTAAGACTTAAAACCATACTTTACGTATTTAAGGTTTTGTAGGAAACGTGCTGGAATTGACTTGAATCCGCATTTTTATCCTGGGAATCAAGATCGGAAAAACAAATATTGGCTTTTCGGTTAACTCGACGCGAAATGCGGCTTTGACAAAGTAAATTTTAACTTATAATGATGAAAAACAGTCAAATGCAGAATTTTTATACATTTTGCTCATAAATTTTTCAAAGGCGACTTCAAGTTTGTCCCGGTACAAATCCCGGTAGTACTATAAACAATTTTCATAGTTTCACAAGCAGATGTCAAAGTTTTTCCGTTAAGAACTGTGTTGGGCACTTCGATTTTATCGTTATCGACAAAATAATCGATACGTCGTCGTGGCCTAAAGGATAAGACGTCCGGTGCAATCTTATCTAGCGATGCAACGGTGTTCGAATCCCGCAGGCGGGTACCAATTTCTCTAATGTTAAATTTTAATTAAAAAAAGTTAACGATTGACTTCCACGGTGAAGGAATTATAATTTACGTAATTACTGGTGATAGAACCTCTTGTAAGTCCGCACGGGTTGATACCACCACCCTGACTATTTCTGCCACGAAGCGGTAATGCGTTTCGGTTTGAAGGGCGGGGCAGCCATTGTAACTATACTGAGACCTTAGAACTTATATCTCAAGGTGGGTGGCACATTTACGTTGTAGATGCCTATGGGCTCCTGTAGCCACTTAAAACCAGGTGGGCTATGAACTCGTCCACCCATCTAAGCAGTGAAAAAAATATATCTGCATTTAACGCAACGTGAGTATATGCGACGAAGTTTCGATTGCACTAAAATGACGGCTATCTTTCTCTTTGAGCCTGGAACTAAAATGACCATTATAAGGTTTAATCAGCTTCATAAAAATTAGAACGATTTTTAAAAGCCTCCAGAGCAGCCAAGTACAATCGGCTTTTGAGTTTTTTAAAATGGGCTGTTCACGTTGTTCAATGAATAAGAGTGTTTGTTTTATGGTACCATAGATATTAGAGTGGTTTAATATTATTAAGGAAGACAAAAGTAACGGATATAATAACTCGTATAGAAAATCTTAAATGGAGTTGGACAGGACATAATAATATACTACGTTGCAAAAAAAAACAAGTGGAGTAAACAAGTAACTTTATGGTATCCAAGAGGGGACATCAGAAGACAGGGGCGTCCAAAAACAAGATGGAGTGACGATATACGCCTAACCCTAGGACCATACTGGACCAGAGCTGCAGAGGACCGAGCCCAATGGAGAGAGCTGCAGGAGGCCTATGCCACGAGGCACGCCGAACTGCGAGATATATTATAAGAAATAAAATGTAAAAAACACAAAAATGTTAAATTTCATCATGGTTGTAGTTCGGAATTAAAGGGCTTTATTATTATTAATATTATTACAATAGTCCGTTTTGTAAGTCAATATGTTTGAATTCTGTTTGGTGATTTCTCAATAATTTTCACAAATGTTGGGTGCGGACCGATGACTTGAAATTCGGCAGTGAATTTAATTCACCAAAATTATAAAACATCGATCAGTTCAGAGGCGATACACAGCACTAGTCGACAGTGGGCGTCACTGCAACTTCAGCGGCAAATCCCGAACTTGATCGTTGAATTTTAATGCGGAGACTTCGCAGAAGCATGTCTTCGGGCCACCCAGCCATTTGCGTCATTTATGGAGTTCGAATATGTAAAAAAAGAACCGAAGAATTGCACAAATTCAATGGCCCGTGAAGAGAATATTAATGACTTCAGCGCATTCGAATAATCCCTTATTTTATAGGGTGCTATATTTTACAATCTCTTGAAACTTAGAGTATAATTACGCTGTATTTTTTCTGTAGTCATTTTTTTTTGTTTTTTTTTTTGTTTTTTTTATTGCCTTTGTAGACGAGCATACGGCTCATCTGATGGTAAGTGGTCACCGTCGCTCATGGACGACAGCAATGCCAGGGGCAGAGCCAAGCCGCTGCCTACCATTATTATAGTATTATTTATCACAAAGCTAGACGTACAGACGTACAGCCTTTGAATGCCTACCTAAAGCAGATTTACATGGACTACGTTGTTTTCTAGAGAAATCCAAAATGTAAGTATCAAAAATCAGCTAAATATTTTTAGTTTTAGCTACAAATTGCTGAAACGGTTTTCATGCCGTATTCGGGAAGATTTACGCGGCGAGAAACGTGTAGAATTTTTAAAAACCTATCCTTCCATATTTTAGGTACTGGCGCTTTTTATTATGGCTTTCTCAATACAGGACGAACGTTAGATCTGTCTCGCGATTTTAATTAACGTCCAACATTCGAGTGTTGGAGAGATGAAGATCGAGGTCGAAACGCAATTAACATAAGGTTCAAATTGGCGTGATTTAAGACGGGTCTGTAGGGACGCTTGGGAAAAGGTTTTTAATTTATTCACGTAGGTATGGGAAGGGCCTATTATTAGATGTAAATTTTGTAGTCTACTCGAAAATAAGTCTCTTTAGGTATTCCGAAAGGAAAACGCGTGTAAATGAGGTATATAATATAATATCAGTAAATGACGATAATGGTTTTGACCGGAATTGTTTCAAGTACTCGTTCACAATTCGTTTTCAGAGATCATTTTGTACAACGTTCAGTAATATTATGGAATTCTCGATGTTTCGGTATATATCGGAGCTTAGAAAGATTTAAATTTGTTATGGTCGAAATCGTGTTTTTTTTTTTTTTTTTTTATTGCTTAGATGGGTGGACGACCTCACAGCCCACTTGGTGTTAAGTGGTTACTGGAGCCCATAGACATCTTCAACGTAATTGCGCCACCCGCCTTGAGATACAACTTCTAAGGTCTCTAGTATAGTTACAACGGCTGCCCCACCCTTCAAACCGAAACGCATTACTGTTTCATGGCAGATATAAGCAGGGTGGTGGTACCTACCCGCACGGACTCACAAGAGGTCCTACCACCAGTAAAAAATATACTCTACGCGATCAAGCGGTTGGAAAATGCTGGTGTGTAAATTCCGCAAGCTGGTACTTTTTTGTAGGGAAGCATGTGTTAATAAACTATTTCCACGATGAAGAAATAGCATCGAGTAATAAAAGTTATATTCGAAAAACGTTTCAATTTGCGTAATTGCTGGTTGTACGTCACTGCTGCCTATTTCTGTCGCTATGGGCAAATGCTTTCCGATTTTAAGAGTGAAATACCGTTCTACAACAGAATTGTAACTTCGACCGCACGTCTCTATCATATAATATCTACGTGTTTAATACCGCCACTCATCACATCAAACATCAGGCAAGCTATAGAAACACTCATTTTTCAATTACCTATTAAGAAAAAAACGGTGCTGTCCTAAACGGAAAATTATAGCCGGCCCTATTCAACAAATAAGCATATAAAACTATAAAGCAAACAAAAATAAGAAATAAGACATCAAACATTTTACCGAATATTATTATTATAAAATTGATAAGCGTAAAGCGTGCACGTACTTTGAGAGCCATCGACTTGATTGCAATCACACAATAGAATGTTTCTATAACCATATTCATTGTACGATTTGAACATCGGGAACTTTGCATTGTATTGTTGTGCTGTATAAATTGCAAAATTTGTGAGAGTCGAAATAAGAGAAAATATAGATCGACCAGTCATTTATTCTTTTTTTTTTTAATGATTGCATCAGACCAAAGCTTAATTAAGATTTTATTTGTTTTCATGCGTTGCACACGTCATCTTTACACATGTGAGATGTGATACCTGTCTACATGTATTTTTTTATTGCCCGTGTGGCAGACGAGCATACGGCCCACCTGATGGTGAGTGGTTACCGTCGCCCGTGGACTTCAGCAATCACAGACAGAGCCAAGCCGCTGCTTGTCGTTAAGTACTCTCCACAAGCCTCGTTTGAAGAAGGATATGTCATAGCGCTCGGGAAACACCGTGGAGGGGAGCTTTTGTCCTCACTGATCGACTAATTCATTTAGCTTAAGCCTATTCGATACCGTTCTTCCGATTGTGATGAAGCTTGCTGCCCTTTTCTGTCATTAATCATAAATAATGCGATCACCATGTAGTAGATGTCGCTACTAATTACAAGAAACCTATATTTATCATACAATTAGCGGGTTTCACAGCGGAGCGTGACACATCTTATGTATGCTAATTGTTCATTTAGTGTTGATTAGGTACTGGAAACTAAAACTTTTATGTCGCCGTCCATCTTGAAATATGATGATGAAGTCAGTCAATAATGTTGTATGATTTACCTAACCTCTACCACCTATTGGTTGGGTAGTGGTAGTGCAGTAGTAGTTTCATAAGCAATCACTTTCAATCTGACCAGCTTTTAGTTTTTAATTAAATAAAGAAGAGTACGAAGAGTAAAAGAGAGAGAGAGAGAGAGAGAGTACTTAACGGTAGGCAGCGCTAGGCTGTGCCCCTGACATTGCTGACGTCCATGGGCGATGGTAATCACTTACCATCAGGTGGACCGTATCCTCGTCTGCCTACAAGGGCAATAAAAATCCAATTGTAGTAAGTTTTCAAGCTTTTACCTTAGAAATACCTTTTAAAATACCTTAAAATACCTTTTAGGTTGGAAAGTGGTTAGTGACATGATATATTTCATCTTGTTGAGTAAAAGCGGCAAAGGACTTTTTCAAAGGAATTATTTGCCCCTTTTTTGAGAATCGCCTCCATCCCGCGTCCGTTCTTTTCGTGTTCAATGTAGCAAGGTCGATGAGTCGTCGAAACTTTTTAATTTCAGCAATCTGCCCCTCGTCCAGGGTCGTATTGGGTAGTGCTACTTGTACTCAAGTTCATATCTACAAATTTTGAGCTCGCAGGGAAGAGTTAGAGAAAAGCAGAGAAGACAGTCATACAGTCAGATGGTCAACATGATTGTGACTTTTGATTGACTTTGTCATGGTTTTGCGACTTCGGTTCAGTTGCGAGGCACCATTTTAAAGCTTGTTGACTAGTTTCCAGGTCTCGTCACGTCGCGTGACTCATTTTAGCATGTCCTCAACGACTCTTATGCAATTGCGTTTTTGAAGAAAGCTCAGGTCTTTTGGAATCCCAAACGACCTGAGTTGAAATATGTGGAGTG
This sequence comes from Bombyx mandarina, assembly GCF_030267445.1. Lineage (NCBI taxonomy): Eukaryota > Metazoa > Arthropoda > Insecta > Lepidoptera > Bombycidae > Bombyx > Bombyx mandarina. The sequence continues at coordinate 17,452,453 of NC_143221.1, forward strand.
GTTGAGTTGAAACATGAAAAAATGGCTGATTAGCCGAACGGCAACGTGTCTCATATACAAGTGACTGCTTAAAATGGTACGGATCGACTCGTGGGACACAGAAAGTTCGGCGACTATTTCTCTGAAGCTTGAATGAGGTTTTTGACGTGACAACGTCTTATAATTCGATGGAGCCGGCTGCAGGCACGAAAAAACATGACTCATGCGGCGTTACCTCGCTCTGAGGCGTTCCATCTAAGGCTTGAAGTGCAAGCGAGAGCGCGCAACGAGCGACAAAGAGGCACAATCGGCCTCCGCGTTCGGCAGCGTTCGACATCTGTCTCTCTCCTACTTGAGTGAACGATGCATCCGCGTGGACAGCTGCTATACAATATAATACATTTACATGTTTTCGTCAAGTATGAAGTTCAGTGAAAAGTGAATGTGGTGTCAATTGTCCATACAAAATATCTATCAAGCAAATATAATTAAAATTTTCTTTTGAAAAATGAAACCATTCCATCAGTATTTTCTTATGACGTTGTCACGTTTAACTATCGTCAGTAAATCGACTTTACAGACAACCGATTTTATTTTTCAATCACTATTTACTTCAATATTGCGATGTTAATTTCAGTTGCAGACGTTAATGACCTACCGGAGCAAAGCAAATTTTAATTACATCTTGACCATTTTTGAACGCTTTTTACCACTCATAAGCACTTGTTTTTAATAAAGTAGTTTCACCGTAAATCTTCTGTAACATTTTCAGTGACTCTGAACACGAACTTATATTGGTGATGCAAAATGTAAGACAAACTCTTTGTTCTTTGTTTTTGTATCCCTCTTTATGAAAATTGCGCGGACGGAGGAGTTTGAAATTTCTCAAACTTATAGAGAATATAGAGAAGGAGTGTAGAATGTTATTTGTTTTTTAATTATGCATTAAAACATTATATCTTAAAATTTTAATTAATTTTTGTCGACATTCGACTACTGGGGTCCCCCACTAGTAATACTTAAAACTCGATACGAAAGCTAGATAGACGCCATAGCATAGCTTACTATTATGATGCTAAAAGTAAATAGTTGTTTTCCCAAGATGCTTTCCCACACAAAACATTGCTGATTACGTCCACGCCCCCTGCTCTCTGATGAACCCGTCAAATTGTACTAATTAAAAGCTCGACAAACGAATGACCTAACTGGTACGATGCCCACGCAAATAAGCCCGAAAGTTTCAGTGATAAAACTTTTCTTGAGTAAGCGATACTATTATTGTAAAAATAATTTAGGCGAATTGGAAATTATAAATGATCTTGAAATAAGTTGAATAAACTGTGAAATTGAAAAAAAAAAAAAAAAAAAAAAAACATTATTTGTTTTCTATTCTATTTTGATGCGCAGTTTTCCTTCGACACGTATGACAAGTTTTAGTTTTTAAAGTAGCCGTTCTATTCTAAGGCTGTCTGAAAAAAAATCACCCACTGTACGACTTGTTAACATAATACATAATATAATATATTATGTCATTGCACAACTGTTTGAGCGAGTCAAAGTAGCAAGCTTAAAAACAACATGCGGGCAAAAGTCCGCGAACTTCTAAGTAAATAAAGCTTCTATTTACGACTACTCTGTATTAGAGCAATAGTGGTTTTGAATTTCCTTACTCATTCTATTAAGGAATTGGGGTGGCATCAGTGAAGGTCTTTGGTTCATTTAAATAAATAGGTACGCTTAATCTTTTCTTTCAGATGTTAAAAACGAATTGTTTTGACGAATGGTTCGAGTTTTTTTACCCTTGGAAACGCACTGAGGACGAACGCAGTGGCCCCAGGTAGTATGGATGAACTCTACTCCTAGCGGGCTGTGCGATGGTAAAAACGAGAGGATGGTATCATCTCAAGCAATTCCTCAGAGCACTCATGGATAATACGTACTCTCTCTTATGTCTGCTTACCATCACATCACCTGCCAATGGAACAAAGGGTATCTTTACTATATGTGTACGTTGTGCTACGACAGATTTTTATAAAAGGCCCATAAAACACCATCAACGACTTGAAAAATGTTTTTTTTGATATATAGTGAATCAGCTTGTAACGCTAGAAAAATAATTTTTTTTTTTTTTTAAATTAACGCCCTCTAGCGTATACGTGGCGCAGTGTGGGGAAATATATAATTATGAATCACTGTGTAGTGCATTTATTCGACACTGCATGGTGTGACTGTGCTATCTTGTCTGTGGTTCGAGGGTGAGATTGTCACAGCACTATAGGTGGTACATTCGAGAACCGTAAGACAATTAATATAAAAGGACAAGTCACTTTGTCCGAAGCCCTTTTTCAATCAACATCTCTCGAGCTGCAGTGCAAGTTTTATTACGTATTTACCATAGTCAATTTATCAGTTCCTTGGTGTATTTTTATTCAACCAGGGTAAGTGTTTCATAATTTATTCTCCACACTGTGTCCACAACCATTATCTAAATAGAAGTTAACACCACTTTGTCTTGTCGTGTAGGTCCTAATAACTGGTACATTACATGTACATGTTAGGGTGCGGAGCGTGACCTTACTATCACCTTCAAGATCCCGCAGTACTTTTCTGAGTGGACGCTGCCGGAAGCGAGGTGCTCTGGCTTGGCGATCCAGAAAGTACTTGACTACCGTAGAACAAAGAAACACACCTGCATACACAACCTGGCTCGGATCCAGCAACCCCAGTTGCGGGGAAGCAATCCAGTAATCGTTCATCGTCATTTTGTGAACCACTGGTGATACCGTCTTAGTTTATAATATTGTTATTTAATCTCACTTTCATTAAATTCTTTCTCCTGTGCTCGGTATACTTACCGACATACATTTAATCAAGGATACCTTACCACTAAATTCATTCTGTGTGAACAATTAAAACCATTAAATCTGTATATGTGTAGTGAATAAACTCAAGTGTAATATATATTGTAATTGTTTCATTTGTTGGCGTGAGTCTCCCAGAGCGGTAAGTGGTGGCGCCCTGAGATCCTCCTCACAGAGTCTCCTGTTCACCGGTTGTCTACCGGTGGTGACGTGTCTAGAAGTGGTGCGACTCGGCCCCGTGTCTCTCGACCCATAGACCACATTTTGGGGAGTGACGCGACTGGGCCTCATGTAACATCGGCATACCAGCGACACCCTTAGACACAGACACGTTATAAGCTGTGTCCCATACATTATTGACTTTCATAAACCAAGCTTATCTCCAGTACGATGTAAGTAATAAAACATATATGACCAGTTTTAGCGTGAACAAGCTGGTCTGACGATTCTCAAAGCTAAAAACCAACATTGAAACAAGGACTGTAGAACTTTCACGCAAACAATGATGTCACATGCTCTCAAAGTTTTGCAGAAATAAATTTTTATTGTTGATAAAGGTTTTATTCTAATGACCTATTTAATTTTACAATCACATGAGGCTTAGAGTTGGCAAACATATCGTCCATCTCGCTGTGGACTGTAGAGCCTATCCAGTATCAATAAATAATGCAGAAATAAACTGTTTTTTACCGCTTTTCTTTTTTTTTCCACACATAGTACAATAAGTCATTCGATACTTTACCTAAATGATTCAATGCTGGCGAAATACTGTCATTCGAAAATGTAAAAAAAAGTAAAACGTTGAAAGAATATCATAGGGCAGCGGCATGACAGCCGTTTGCATAGTTGATAGCCAATTATTAGATATATTAAATAGGTTTTCCGTACCTTGATTTATGGATTAATTCCAAATTAAAATAGACATACAAAAATAGACACTCTAAAAACCTTTGAGAGCCAGCGACCTCACTAAAGAGCAAATATATATTTGTGAAGCAAATATGGGATGCTATTTTCTAAGTTTCCATGCGGCTGAGTTCCATTTAAAGTCGAGTGAGGGAGCGGTTTCAAGCCATTATCTCTTTGTACGAGCTTGAAGATTAAACACTCGGATTTTCTGATTGTTTGACTTCGGTCGCTCTGAACTAACATAAATTGGTAATTGGATGATTACAACGCTCGCCGACACGGTTGAGCGACTTGATAATGATTGCAGAGCACATTGGCTATAAGGCTATGATTTGGCTTCAGAGTATATCATATTATGATCTATTCAGTTATTAATCCATACACCATATAATCTTGTTCTTCTACCGATCTTTTGTACATTTTGTAAATTTTCGTATTTTTTCTACTTATTTTCGCAATGTATTTCGATCTGTAGCGGCAAACATTATTCTCGTTCAAATGAAGCTTAGACTTAAAGTCTCGAAGTGGGCGGCTGTATTGACATTTTAATTTCTCTTTGTGCCTTCTTAAATTTAGATGGGGTGTTTGCTCAACTTGCGAACTGTCAATTTACGCTAACACTAGCCGACGATGCAATCATAATCCAGTTTTAGCTACTTATGATTTACAATTTACGAAGTCGTCGTGGCCGGTGCATTCGTGTTGAAGCGATGCACCGGTGTTCGAATCCGAGGCGGGTACCAAATTTTTTAAATCAAATACTTAACAGATGTTCACGATTGGCTTCCACGGTGAAGGAATAGCATCGTGTAGTAAAAATCAAACCCGCAAAATTATAATTTGCGTAATTACTGGTAGGACCTCATGTGAGTCCGCGCGGGTAGGTACTACCACCCTGCCTATTTCTGCCCTGAAGTAGTAATGCGTCTCGGTTTGAAGGGTAGGGCAGCTGTTGTAACTGTACTTGAGATCTTAGAATTTATATCTCAAGATGGGTGGCGCATTTTCGTTGTAGATGTCTATGGGCTCCAGTAACCACTTAATACCAGGTAGGCTGTGAGCTCGTCCACCCACCTAAGCAATAAAAAAAACCAATCCTTGCGTGTATCGAAGTGTTCTTATTGTGGAAATAATTGTTACAATGATCATAAAATAAACGCTATGGTACAGCTACAGATTCGAAGGAGCTGCCGTCTGGTAGAGTATGCTCCGACGAACACCGTTTACGCTCGGAGAACGTTCCGTGTGAGGCGCACACGTGTGACTGAACCCGATAGGAATTGAGAGGCTGCCGCGATTCTTACTTTTAAATGTTCATTGATTTATATTTCAACAGCGGAAGCGTATTGAAGTGTTAATCCACGAAGACACAAAAGTACTGTACAGTTTGGTATCTAGAATGTAATGCTCTGAGAAAGAGCTTTCAATAGAGTTTAGGCAGGCGAAGAAGAAAAGGCCCTCTTTTAGTAATTGATTTAGTAAACATTTCATGATCAGGTTTGTTTATTAAAAAAAAAATACAGTGAAAAAAGATAGACCTTAATAATTCATAATTGACATTAATCTTTTTATTCCATCATCAGGTAGAGGGGTCACAGCCAACCTGGTGTTAAGTGGTTAACGAAGTACTTATATATCACCACTTTGAAATATGAGAAAATCCAAACGAATGGCTGCTAAAAGAGGAACTAGTGCGGCGTTAGGTATTGCCACCAGCAAACTATATTTTTTACTGCCCTTGTAGGTAGACAGCCCATCTCATGATAAGTAGTTACCACTGCTCATGCCCACTAAATTTATTGCATGTACATACATACGTTTTTATCATTAATTATACAGCCGGCAAGCAGCGCATCGCAGAGTATTAATCAACCAAAGTTATTAATTACATTTTAAATAAGTAAATATCTCATTAACGAGCAGGTCATGTCATTTCGCTATTAATCCGTAATGAACCGGAGCTTCGGAATATTACCAGAGTGTACGTTATTAACATTTCATTTTAATATGTGTGATTACTTGATTACTAAGTGTTATAACCCAGGGCTGGGTAATAGCAATCAGTGATTTTGCCACCTTGGTACGTCACGTTTCTCATTAGTTCTCCTGTCCTGATTTTAGCTGATGTAGGGTAGGCAGTGAAGCCCACTGCCGGTGTGATGATCTAGATGCAGTTTTACCTTAATAGCCCGTTTCCAATTATTTGGTAGTTTGCATTGTCATAGACTTAATAGAAAATTGAATAAATTATTGTTATTTTGATTAAATAAGAATTATCATTGTCATTACATAGTGAGATTTACATTCACTCTTTGTATACGATATGGATGAACAGTCTATTGAGACTATTGACACCCAGTTTGTTTTATATTAGGTTTCATATTAATAATACAGACTCTCATATATTACACAAGCGCCAAAAGTCTTTAAGTTTTTAATCATGTTTATGATTAGTGAAAGCAAAATAAGTAGTTTACTGAATCCTGTGGATCACAAGAACGATGTGTCATTTGAAGGAATTTTGTGGCAACATTTAGAGCGGAACGCGTGATAATTCGTAACGTACCTAACCTAACCTAATCTTGCAAACATTATTATATTTACAAAATTTTCAATACTCATATCTATATCTACAAATTACTGGAGGTAGGACCTCTTGTGAGTCCACGCGGATAGGTACCACCGCCCTGCTTATTTCTGCCGTGAAGCAGTAATGCGTTTCGGTTTGAAGGGTGGGGTAAGGTGGGTGGCGCATTTACGTTGAAATCGTCGTGGTCTAAAGGATAAAACGTCCGGTGCATTCGTGTGTAGCGATGCACCGGTGTTCGAATCCCGCAGGCGGGTACCAATTTTTCTAATGAAATACGTACTCAACAAATGTTCACGATTTACTTCCACGGTGAAGGAATAACATCGTGTGATAAAAATGAAACCCGCAAAATTATAATTTGCGTAATCACTGGTGGTAGGACCTCTTGGGAGTCCGCACGGGTAGGTACCACCACCCCGCCTATTTCCGCCGTGAAGCAGTAATGCGTTTCGGTTCGAAGGGTGGGGTAGCCGTTGTAACTATACTGAGACCTTAGAACTTATATCTCAAGGTGGGTAGCGCATTTACGTTGTAGATGTCTATGGGCTCCAGTAACCACTTAACACCAGGTGGGCTGTGAGCTCGTCCAACCATCAAAGCAATAAAAAAAAAAAGATGTCTATGGACTCCAGTAACCACTTAACACCAGGTGGGCTGTGAGCTCGTCCTCCCATCCAAGAAAACTAAAAAAAATCCATACATGACGGTATTCCTTTAGTGTGGCATTCATTCTCGTGTGTTATGCGTATTTACCCAACCTACTCATTGTCTGAGCTCTGCAATTATTCGGATAGTTTCACACTATCAGTTTTCTTCGCTTGTTCAAGTCAATATAAGTAGGTAACCAATACATCTCATCGCACTTCAGTTATTACCGTAAAAATTAACTGAATTTTATACCAATTCATTCAACATCAATGCAGGTATGAATGCGTCTGTAGTACACGAATTACGTGCAGAATTATATGCAACGCGATACGGAACGTGGAGTTCCAACAACGCGGAACTTTTCCAATATATGGACCTCGCATCACCTACTACTATGCGATTTCAGTTCAACACGAGCGCTCTTCGACATTCTGCAGCTGTTGTGGCTGTTGGCTTATTGACTTTCGAACTGAATTTAATTTCAAGTTTTTATTTTTATTTGTTAATGTCACGCGCTGGAGTTCGGGATAAATAAAAATGCTCCACCAAAGTACAAGTTAACGCTGTATTCAACACTTAGTACACTTAAAACACTTCACTACACTTTTAAAATTCTCAATTCGTTTCTTCCGCTTCGCTTCAGGTGATCCGTTCGCTGTTTCGCTTCGAGAAGTTCCGATTACTAACTGACTGCGTGCCATCTCTACAACGGTCTTACAGCCGATACCATATCCCCAAAATTATCGAGAATATTTAACACATGTCTAGTATTGTGTTTCCGTTATCTGATAATAGATGGCGTTGTACTTCTCGAGCGTTCTAGGTGCTACTAGGTCCTTCAACATTCGTTCGACTATTCGGCGATATATGGCATTACTCTTACCGGCGTAACATTAATATTAAGCACAATAGTACACTGAGGGAATAATGTTAACTTTTTTAAACGACGTACATACGTAAGCCAGCTAAGGCAAAACAGAGCGACTGTGGATTTTAAAGATCCGCAATAACATAAATGTAATTAATACAGTTGCATGTATTTTAAAAATGAAATTAGACTTACGTAATTTAACTTACATACGTAAGTTACATAATTACAGATGTATGTACAGATTATATTCATATTAAACAAAACAAAAAATACAATGGAATAAGCCATAAAAATATTTAATGACTTTAATTTATTTTTGAAAAATATCCAGGAAATCACGTAAATAATATAATCTACAAATCTGTACTCGCGTTGTCTGAGATACTATATGATACCAGAAGTATGCTACTATTATAATTAAATATATTATACTATATTAGTGTGATACTGATGATATGCATGGCAAAATAAGTATGATACTATTTGATACTAGAAGTAGTTGAAAAGAAGTCAAGTGGTCAGTCTAGTGTTTCTGCCGATGGATACAAACTACACAATGTAGTCACTTAGATAATTGCAGTATTGAATAGAGAAAAATATTATGTGGCAATCTTGACGCTACCAATCGGAAATCACTTGAACTCAAAAATTAGAGATATTGTTATAGTTCCAGAGACCAAAACTGAAGAAAAAGAGCAGTTTTTATGTCAAAAAGATTTCTGACCCTGTTATGTCATAAAGACTTGTCCCAAAGTTTTCAGCTCCAGCCGAAAATAGAGAGCAAAGAGACAACACAGAGCTGTATTATTATAGCATTCGGATGAACTTCAATGTCATTGTCGATGCCAGTCATTGACGACAGACAGAGGGTTAGCTCATAATATTTCTATCCATATATCGTTTAAAAATGCTTCTCGTTAATACATGAACAGTAATAAGACGATATCATTACATCGGGACTTCTTTTTGCTTGCCCAAGATAAAGGTATTACTTAAAACACCTAAGTGCAAATATAATTATTAATAAGCCGGTTTTATTCAGCGAATACTCATATACGCGAATACTAATAGCTAGTTCTTCATCATTCGTCCGAGGCCAATAGACCAATGTTCTGGTGCCAAAAAACCAATGATACTTATTGGTGGTACTGACCTAGCTGGTAGGGAAGAGATTTGTAACTGATAAATATAAGGTTAGACTTAATAATTGAAGTTATACATGTCACTTCCAGGTTCTCTGATCGAACATGAAAGACAAAAGACGGCACGAGAATAATATTAAACTCTCAGATATTTTTCTGTATGAGACGATGTGTGAATATCGTTTGCAATCGAAGCGACCTTAAATCCAAATTACACGGGTGAACGATCAGACGACCGTCATGTTCTCAAACTGAAGCGCCAATTACATTTGATATTTTGATTTAAAATTCTAGGAGGGCGTTTTGGGAGCTCGTGAGTTTTCAAAATTCATAAAATTTTGAAACTTTAAAGTATCTTTCGTGGCACATGTGTTCACGGTGCATTAAATTAAAATTTAATAAAAAAAAGTAATTTAAGAGGTTCGACTGCTGCACACTATGACGAATTTTCTCATATTTTTCTTTTAAGCTATTGCATAGATTTTATCGCGGGCTTTGAGCGCGGCGACCGAATCAAGAAATTCCGTAACGAAAACAACCTAACACCTCTCCGCCTACCATGTAGCTCGCGTTCAACACATTCACACGTTGCGCTTGTGTAGTGTTTGTGAATAAGCGCGCGGCGTGACGTCGCACTGCATGCGCATCATAAAAAGTCTGTCCATCTCTCTCTCGCGCGGTCTAGCTTATGAGTGTGAAGGGGACAGTTAATGTTTTGCTTTAGTTAATATTTATAAATATAATAATAATAATAATAATAATAATAATAGCCTTTTCATTCCTAAACATAGGGTTACAAGAGGTCCCTAAGTTCGGTGTGCCTTTTGGCATAGGCCTCCTCCAATTCCTTCCAATGGGTCCTATCCCTTGCTACTCTCAGCCAGAATGGTCCCGCTGTCTGCTTCAAGTCATCTTCCCATCTCCTGATTTGACGACCCCTACTTCGTTTGCCGTCTCTTGGTTGCCAGAGGGTGACTTGCTTGCTCCATTTGTTAGTGGGGTGGCGTAGCATATGCCCAGCCCATCTCCATTTTTGGACGTCTATCCGGGTGAGAATGTCTGTGAGTTTCGTTCTTGTTCTTATGTCTACGTTCCTGACTCTATCTTTGATTTTTAACCCTAGCATGCTTCTTTCCATGGCACGTTGGCATTTTATTAGCTTCTCCCTGTGGTTAAGTGTCAATGACCAAGTTTCACAGCCATAAGTAAGAACTGGTAGAATACAGGTCTCGAATGTTTTCTTTTTGATGTGATTGCCTAGATCCTTACTTTTCACTATTTCCTTCAGTGACCAGTATTTTCTCCAACCTTGGGCTATTCGCCTGGTTATTTCCTTGGTCATTACATCTGAAGGGGATATAATCTGGCCTAAGTAATTATATTCTTTGACATATTCGATCTTGATGCCATCTACCATAATGTCTATTTCCCTTGAGTTTGTCATCAATTTTGTTTTACTGGCATTGATTTCCAGACCAGCTTCCTTACTTATATTGGCTAGGCTCTGCATCATTAGTTCTATTGCCGCAGGATTCTCTTCAAGAAGCACCAAATCATCGGCAAATCTTAGGTGGTTTAGGCGAGCTCCATTTATATTTAGACCTAAGTGGTCCCAGTTTAGCTGTCTAAAGATGTGCTCGAGTACGGCGTTAAATAGTGTAGGGGAGAGAGGATCGCCTTGGCGTACACCCTTTTTGATAGGAAATGACTCTCCTGTTGATTCAAGTTTGATACTGGCCTTGCTAGATTTATATATACTCTTGAGTATTTCTATATAGTTGCTCTGGACTCCTTGTTGTTCAAGACTCCGCCATATGTATTGGTGCCTGAGGCTATCGAATGCCTTTGAGTAATCTATGAACGCCAAGTATATTTGTTTATTGTATTCATTATACTTCTGTATCAACTGTTTTATTGTGTGAATATGATCTATTGTGCTGAAGCCTTTTCTGAATCCTGCCTGCTCTGCGGGTTGGCTTTCATTTAGCGTTAATGATATTCTTTCCAGGATCACTTTAGCAAATACTTTATATATGTTTGATATTAGAGAAATTGGCCTATAGTTCCCAATCTCGTCTCTAGTGCCTTTTTTATGTAGTAAAATTATGTGACACTCGGTCCATTCTTCTGGGATTTGCCTTGTTTGTAGGATTTCATTGAAGAGTTTTGCCAGCACAGGACTGATTTCCTCTAAAGTTCCCTTAAGCATTTCGTTAGCTATCTTGTCCGGCCCTGGAGCTTTCTCGAGTTTTTGGGATTTTATTGCCTTGGTTACCTCTGGGGCAAGGATCTCTGGCACTTCGTCTACTTTGTTTTCATTTGGTTCGTAAACTTCCGGAGTTGTGTCCAACCCTGAACCTAATTTATCAGAATACAATAGGCGGTAATAGTCCGTGGCTAGTTTCAGTATTGAGAGTCGGTTAATTAAGTTAGATTCGCGTTGGTTCAGTTTCAATATCCATTCTTTCCCATGTTCGCTTAGTTGCTTCAGAGCCTTTTTTGTTCCTCCTGTTCTTTTTATATTTTCTTCTAAAACACTATTTCTTTTCTCTCTACGGTCTTTTCTTATATTCCCCTTAATTTTCTTGCTAAGGTTTGCAATTTTTTGGCGTCTTTCTTTATCCCCTTTATTTGATATTAGTCTTCTTCTTTTATCCAATAGTTCTAGTGTCTCCTTGCTTAAATAGCTTTCTTTGCTCCTGGGTTTGCTGACTAGCATCTCTTTCAATTTGTTTTGTAATCTTCTGTATTTAATCCCAGTTTCTGCGTCGGAAGCAATAATTTCTTTGAGTGATTCTGTTGTGGGAGAATTAATGGAATGACTGTGTTCTGACATTTGATACAGCTTATTATTATTTGCTAGGTTTTTCCTGGATCTTTTGGATTGGTTTAAGCTTAGGCAGCTTCTCACCATACGGTGGTCTGTGTTAAAGTTAAGGTTTTTAACTATGTTGGTATCTGTGAACGCGCTTGCTTTGTTAGTTATAATAAAATCTATTTCAGTTTTGAATTTTGCACCTGGGGAGGACCACGTCCATTTGCTTTTAGTCCTTTTGTGAAAACGTGAGTTCATTAAAATAAGGTTATTTTCCATCATGAACTCTACTAGTTTCTGTCCATTTTGGCTTCTTTTGCCATGCCCAAACTTCCCGATTGTGGATTCTTCTCCATTTTGTCTTTCTCCAACCTGTGCGTTAAAGTCGCCCATGATTATTATATTGTTATTGTAGTGCGGTTTTATTGCTTCTGCGATACTCTCATAAAAATATTCTATGTCTGATATCCCTGCTTGTTCTGTTGGGGCATATATTTGGAAGATGGCCCAATTTTTTTTGTATTCCGGAAATTTTAAATGAGCTATCGCAATTCTGTCAGATACTCCTTCAAAACCCATAATGTTTTTCTTCAGCCTAGACTTAATAAGGAAGCCTACTCCTTTTTGTCCGGTGTGTTCTCCTTTGTGAAACATGATATAGTCGTTCCTCTCTTCTATTCCTTCTCCTGGCCTTCTCATCTCACTGATGCCTATTATGTCCCATTTTATGTTGGATATGGCTATTTCTAATTCTTTTAGGCTCTCTTCCGTTCTTAGTGTCCGAGTATTCAGTGTGCAGACATGTATATTTTTATGTTCGGTGTTCTTTTTATCTTGTTTTGTCTGTATTGTTTTCTTTTTGTGCATATTTTTTCTGGATAGGTTTGCATTAGGTTGTTTCGAGTTGCAATATTTTGATTTAGATGGAGGGTGTTTGTCTTCTTCCCCCACGGTGACAAGCCGGCTTGGGGTGCTTGTTATAAATGTTGTGTTTGGTAATGTGGTTGTTGGGATTGTTTGGATCCGGGTGCCGCATATTAGTTTTTTGAGGGATTTGATAATGAAGCGGATCTCCCGCGCTCTATATAGCTCAGTATATTTGGGCGCATTGTTTCCTTTGTCGCGGTTTTAGAAGAGGCGTTGTTCAGGGTGGTCGATGTACTTTGAGTATTACTTGCATTGACTTTCTTTTGTGATGGTGTTTTCGGTGATCTTGAAGTCTCTCGTTTCCTCTTTTCTCTGTTGCTTTCATGTGTTTTCTTTATTATCAGTTTGTCGTATTTGATGAACGCTATATTCCCTTTGTTCTTTTCCTCTTCAACTTGCCGCTGTAGTTGTTTACGTTTTTCTATTATTTCTTTAGGGTAGTCCTCTTTGATATTTATACCTTCTTGTAGGTTACGTCTATTTCGCAGAATCATGTGTTTTTTCCATGTAGTTGTGAGTGAGACTACAACAGGGCGATTTTTATCGAGCTCTTTTTTACCGATCCTGTAAGTATTATTAATTTCGAAGGTTTCAAAATGTACTCCCATTTCCAGTATAATGTCTTTTATATAGTCTACTAGCTCCGTTTCTGTTGTTGCTTTTCCTTCCTCGATGCCAAAAAAGACAAGGTTATTTTTGCGCTTCTCCTTATCAGCGAATTTCAATTTTAACTCTAGCTCACTTATTTTATTTTTCAGTTGGGTGTTTTCTTCGGTGATCGCTTTAAACTTTTCGTCTAGTGCTGCCATGACATTTTGTGTTACTGTAGTTGTTATAAGTTTAGTTTGTTGGTCTAACTTTTCATCTAATTTTGCCAATAGAATTTCCATACTTTTCTCCATGTTTGGTATTTTTTATATTGCTATGGCAGCACTTGTTTCGCTGTGACAACACTGGTTTTGTAATGGCAGCACTTTTTTTGCTGTGGCAGCACTTGTTTCGATGTTTGTTATGTTGGTACTGTAGTTTCCACTCTGTAGTCTATGTACAATTTGCATCAGATGACACTTCACAGTATTTTTGTAGGGTAGAATTATTACAATATGTGGTTGATTTGTTCTCACAATTTAACACTTTTCTGTAATTTTTGCTAATCGTGTATTTTGTTCTTTGTTGTAAACAATAGTTCGTATGACACTCTTTGTTGGCACTTTTTTACACTGTTTATTTTTAATTTTCCGCGGAGCTCTGTGACGTGCGTATTGACTGATCGACAACCGGAACCGGAATTTATAAATATACCGTGGTCTTATGTTATTATTGTTTTAGTATTAAATTATTATTGTCTAATTATAATTGCATAAATTGATAAAAAATGCTATACAATAGCTTTACCGTGACAGTCCCAAGTGCCACACGTGTTTTTTTATCACTATCATAAACGATAAGTTGAGTTCATGGATCACCTATCGATGCGTCTTGGTAGGTTCAAAGGAATGACGCAAAAATCTGGAACACTTTCCCTCACAGGGGAGTCACAGTACTTGTTATTTTTTGAATACGCGAACTAATCGGAACGCCAGACTGTTTCGCGCTAGAAAAAGGGAAGATGCTTATCCGTGCATGCTTAAAATGCTAGTCCACTAAAGAGTACATTTGTTACTGGAACTAATAATATAAGGGTTTTCTATATCCCAAAATAGGTGAATGTAGATTCCACTATCTAGAGACAACGCCTGAGCTATGGGACGGGTAACAAATATTTTTCATTATCATAGTTAGATGAATACTAATAATACTAAGACTTTATTTCTAATTTAGCGTAGTTCATTCCTGTAAAGAGTCGCAGAACGGACCCGCCCACACTTAACTTTTTCATTAATGTATCAATCAATATTCACTGAGAATTTTTTTAGTATATCTTGCGAACCTCGTCGTGTCCTAACGGATAAGACGTCCGGTGCATTCGTGTTGAGCGATGCACCGGTGTTCGAATCCCGCAGGTGGGTGGGTACCAATTTTTCTAATGAAATACGTACTCAACAAATGTTCACGATTGATTTCCACGGTGAAGGAATAACATCGTGTAATAAAAATGAAACCCGCAAAATTAGAATTTGCGTAATTACTGGTGGTAGGACCTCTTGTGAGTCCGCACGGGTAGGTACCACCACCTTGCCTATTTCTGCCGTGAAGCAGTAATGCGTTTCGGTTTGAAGGGTGGGGCAGCCGTTGTAACTATAATTGAGACCTTAGAACTTATATCTCAAGGTGGGTGGCGCATTTACGTTGTAGATGTCTATGGGCTCCAGTAACCACTTAACACCAGGTGGGCTGTGAGCTCGTCCACTCATATAAGCAATAAAAAAAAAAAAAAAAACCTCTCCACTAAAACTCTCTTGGAAATTCTATATCGTTGAGTACCATTCGTATCGCACGTATCGCTTCGAATGCTGCAGTTATATCGTTATTAAGCCGAGTTAAACGAATGGAGCTCCTGAGTTTAGTTTCAATCGGAGGCTGGATTTATATTGGCGCGGATCGACTTACTACCATCATAGTTGAATTTCTTGATGAATAAAAATTTGGATGTTCTTATTTTGCATCAGTTAATAAAAAAGAAGGTTATAATTCTTTAAAAGTGCTCTTTAATATATTGACTAATGCACAATTTCCGTTGACAGCAAAACTCTGCCATTTTCTTGAGAACGAAGACTATTGGTGGTAGGACCTCTTGTGAGTCCGTGCGGGTGGGTACCACTGCCCTACCTATTTCTACCGTGAAGCAGTAATGCGTTTCGGTTTGAAGGGTGTGGCAGCTGCTGTAACTATACTTGAGAGCTTAGAACTTATATCTCAAGGTGGGTGGCGCATTTACGTTGTGGATGTCTATGGGCTCCAGTAACCACTTAACTCGAGGTGGGCTGTGAGCTCGTCCACCCATCTAAGCAATAAAAAAAAAAGAACAAAGTCTATTGGTGGTAGGACCTCTTGTGATTCTGTGCGGGTGGGTACCACCGCCCCGCCTATTTCTGCCGTGAAGCAGTAATGCGTTTCGGTTTGAAGGGTGGGGCAGCCGTTGTAACTATACTTGAGAGCTTAGAACTTATATCTCAAGGTGGGTGGCGCATTTACGTTGTGGATGTCTATGGGCTCCAGTAACCACTTAACACCAGGTGGGCTGTGAGCTAGTCCACCCATCTAAGCAATAAAAAAATAAAAAAAAAGAACAAATAATATTGGTGGTAGGACCTCTTGTGAGTCCGTGCGGGTGGGTACCACCACCCTGCCTATTTCTACCGTGAAGCAGTAATGCGTTTCGGTTTGAAGGGTGTGGCAGCCGCTGTAACTATACTTGAGAGCTTAGAACTTATATCTCAAGGTGATGGCGCATTTTCGTTGTGGATGTCTATGGGCTCCAGTAACCACTCAACTCTAGGTGGGCTGTGAGCTCGTCCAGCCATCGAAGCAATAAAAAAAATACCATAGCATAGTTCTCGAAATGACTGTTTTTATAAATCGTCTCGAAACAATCAGAATAGCGAAGCATACCAAACGAACGTACAGAAGTAACGTGAATAGAAGAATTCGTCACAAGTCAATCGTTATAAGACTGTATTAAGTTAGTTTCTAGAACGTTCCTCCAGTTACCGACGCGAGCTGACCGTTTATATCGAGTTACGCTGATGGCATATACTGATTGACTACTGAATTCATTTATTAATGCACTTACTTTATCGCCTGTAGGAGTAGATCTGTGATATTAGATACCTGTGCAGTTCTCAGGTGAATTAAATGAGAAAATATATTAGAAAGAAATTATTCATCATAACGAATTTAACACAATTATTTCTAATTTTTTTTGGAACGAAGTTCCTTACGGGACGATGCGGAGGGGTACCCTAACCGGGGAAAAACGTCCGTAACGTAAGATTTTTATTAGTAATGCACACAGTGTACGACTTTACTTTGTAATAAGGTACAAAAAATAACAATTTTTTTATCATTCATTGACCACGATCTCAGAGCGTTCGTTTGTGCAATACACTAACTCTTATGCAAACAACCGTGAATGAAGTGTACCACAATAAGTTCGCACGTTGCCGTGGGCTGTTGCAAAACCTCCAGTTTTATTTTCTTTATACCTCGAATAGAAATTACAATTAATATTTTTATAATAAGGAACTTCGTTCCTATCCGATGTCCCATGACACCACACGTCTTTTTTAGGTAAAACACATTGCATACTCAGATTATTTCCTCTCCTGTCAGGGCTATTTTATCGCCTAGATTGCTGGACTTGGTGTTAAGTGGTTACCAGATTCACAAAGTTAATGGGGCTACTCACCTTGAGACATTAGTTCTAAATCTCAATTTTATATTGCAAAATCTGTTCCACCCTTTAAATCGAAACGCATTACCTTTGGCTTCGCGGCAGAAAGACGGAAAATTTGTGGAGCCTACCCAAGCAGGTTCTCAAGACGCCCTACACCAGCAAAAAAGGCTATTAAAATAAAGTTCGCTGTGAAAATATCGAGTTACCTACATTTTGTACGTGGTTATCGTGGGTCAATGAACTCAAACAATGATTAAAAATCAGTTGAGGCATGATTTCGTTGGGCCATACAGAGAGCGGAATCCGATAAGGTTCAACATTAAATTTATTTAACAGGAAACAATGTGCATGAAAATGTTCATAGATTTTTGTGAACTAGTTTTTTTTTTTTTTTAAATGCTCCACACACCTTGAGATATAGTTCTAAGGTCTCAGTATAGTCACAACGGCTGTCCCACCCTTCAAACCGAAACGCATTACTGCTTCACGGCAGAAATAGGCAGGGTGGTGGTACCTACCCGTGCGGACTCACAAGAGGTCCTACCACCAGTAATTACGCAAATTATAATTTTGCGGGTTCGATTTTTATTGCACGATGTTATTCCTTCACCGTGGAAGTCAATCGTGAACATTTGTTGAGTACGTATTTCATTAGAAAAATTGGTACCCGCCAGCGAGATTCGAACACCAGTGCATCGCTCGATACGAATGCACCGGACGTCTTATCCTTTAGGCCACGACGACTTCAAAATTTTATTCGAAATACGGTTTTTGGGCCTTTTTCTTCTCAACAGGCGGACATTCGATTGCGTTGCGACCAGTTTACTATATTTCTCTTATATTATTTTATTATTAAGCATTCATAATATAATATATCTTATATTTATCAGTCTTTTATTTATTAGCATTATGAATGACAGCGATTAGTTTTCAAAGCAAGTTCTATTTGGTCGAATCAAATGGCCCATAGCTAATATTTTTTGTATGGTGTGGATAGCAAATAACCGAGGCAAGAAGAAGTTTACTAAGACTCATGTCGCAAATATCTCTATTAAAGATACATGCTCCGATCTATAAGGAAACTTACCAATTAAGCTATTATTGCTAATTTTGCTAGCATATTGATAAGATAAACATCATAAGCTTAATAATATCATAATCCATATTCGCTACAAGATTCTGTTCAAAAGTGAAGCTGCTAATATTAATATGTATCTTTGAAGAAGTTTTATGCTACCAAACTTAAGCGTTATCCTACAACACTTCTCCGAAGGCATACGATCGTATGTTTATTTTACATGTAAATGGAAATGGCCTTTAACGATCCTAGAACAAAGACGAATTTCGCTTGTACTAAAATCGTAAAACCGACGTCATTACTGAAAATTTGCATTCGATAGCCCGTGAATACAAACTTCAGTAGTGCAGCAAAAACAATTGCTAGATAAACATGCTTGTGCTCTGAACAACGAAGTTGAAGATTTTTGAAGTGAGCACTTAAATCAATTATTAAGAACAATGTACACAAGTACAAAATGTACAATCGAGATAGGGGTCTTAACAGCCAAATTTTTTTTTATTATCTAATCGCTAATAGCCTGAGGCTATTCCAACTTCACACGGTCCGATAGGTGAGCTCACGGGAATTGCTAACACTAGCCCTAGCAAGAGCAGTGCTTTGTTGAATCTATTACTGGAATAGAATCGCGACCCACTGAGAAGATCAGGCGAGAAACTCAGCGGGTTGTATCTATGGGCTAGTTTGCACGTCGGACTTTTCGTTAAGGCTACAGTGAATGTAACTGGAGAAGTACCATTATCCCGGCTATATATTCCAGTTTGTAAGGTGAGACAGCCGTGGTGCCATGCAATTGGGACTTCAACCGTGTCTCAAGATGGGTAGTGGCGATGTGGTCCGCAAACATTTATCACGTGGCCATCACCGGTAAGAGTTCCACGAGCGAACTAGCCCATAGAGACATCCCACTGAGTTACTCGCTGGATCTATTCAGTGAGTTGCGATTCCGATCCGTTGGTGGTTTCTGTGTTATCGAAATTTCTCAAGCTGAGCTGTGAGCTCACTTACCCGTCCGGGAGAAGTTGGATTAGCCTCTTAGGCTCTCAGCGAATAGGTAGAGAAAAAAATAGTTGTCCTTATTATATTTGGCTCTTCAAATAACAACACAGCACGAAAATATTTTGCTTATCTCAGTTGTGATTTGTCTGAATAATATTAAACCGAACACACGTTTGCCTCGTCGAATTTTTATGTAATGCAACATTTAAACATGGAAACTGAAATCGTAACAAACAACCGTTGCGATTCCACCAGCGTTCTATAATATAAACACTGAGTGGTACTACAGGCGTTGTAAGTTTCAACAGCAAAATTCGCAATCTTGACTGCAAGTGTTTATCTTTGCGACAAGAGACACAGTGTAAATGCAAATAGTTAGGGGTGAGCGGACCGGTGCTTTGTCATTTATTTATAATACTAGAATAGCCAGTAGTAGCTATAGAATGGCTTAGAGTAGATCAGAAAATATTAAAATTATGAAATTTGGTTCACGATCTGCGCCATTTACAATTTTTTTAATAATTTTTTTATTTTTTATTGCTTAGATGCGTGGACGAGCTCACAGCCCGCCTTGTGTTAAGTGGTTACTGGAGCCCATAGACATCTACAACGAAAATGCGCCACCCACCTTGAGATCTAAGTTCTAAGGTCTCAGGTATAGTTACAACGGCTGCCCCACCCTTCAAACCGAAACGCATTACTGCTTCACGGCAGAAATAGGCACGGTGGTGGTACCCACCCGCGCGGACTCACAAGAGGGTCTACCACCAGTAAAGGACATTTCAATTAGAGCAAGTATTTTCAAACTTTTTTTGGTAAGAAACCCCTTTTCCAAAATGAACTAATACCTCAGACTCAGAGCAACTCAGGAGGCTAATGTATGGGTTTATCTTGTAGTTGTTAGGTTAGATTCTACCGTACTAGTCGAACTCGTCAAAGAAGTCGTTCTTTGACGAGTTCGACTAGTACGGTTACCGGGGTCCCTATGCGAGCACCTAGTGTTAGAGTTACAGGCGGCTAACGACAATGTTAGTAAATCGGATGGAACCGTAAGGACCTGTTTATAACAAGTTGATACACGTAACACAACTTATACAGTTTTGTGAAAGTTTTTAATAAGAAATTGTGGAGTAAGGGGTGCTTTTTAGAATTTGTTAATCCCCACATTGGTTTTACTTATACTATGCTGTAAAATATTTTTTATCCTTTAGAGAAATGCCTTAACGCTTTTATTCTAAGAATGGTGCAGGATATTTAAAATGTCATTATTGAATTTCGTTTATTCAAGTTGCTTCACAATCATATTTTTAACCGAACCAATTTTATTTTAAGACCCAACCCTACTAAGAACAATGTAGCAGCGGCACTCAAACTTTAAAATTAAACCCACCGTAGCGTTTAAGGTGATATTGTGGGGCATTCACAGTTGTGACACAGGTTTATTTTAGTGACTCAACTGAGCTCTGCGAGCTTAAAGTGTGAATGCAAAACATAATAATCTTGCAATGGCTCTCAAAGTTTTTGTGTGCAAATATATAAATATGGAAATATTGTTTCTATTTCTTCTTTTTTCTATTTTCTATTTTCTATTTCAACCAATATTCACATTTTTTTCAATCCCTTATAGGCTTTTTGTTTGTCATTTGTCAATGTCATTTAATAGCGCTTATCCATGTCGCCTATTTAGGCCTATGTTAATGTGAATGTGTCGATGTTCTTTTGGAAAAAAAGAACAGCAGTTAAAAATAGCTGGCGTATACCAATTTGTCATCGTGGCCTAAAGGACAAGACGTCCAGTGCATTCGCATCTTACGATGCACTGGTCTTCGAATCCCGCAGGCGGGTACCAATTTTTCTAATGAAATACCGTACCGTAAATGTTCACGATTGACTTCCACGGTAAGGAATATCATCGTGTAATAAAAATCAAACCCGCAAAATTATAATTTGCGTAATTACTGGTGGTAGGATCTCTTGTGAGTCCGCACGGGTAAGTACCTAGTCCTGCCGTGATGCAGTAATGCATTTCGGCTTGAAGGGTGGGGGCGGCCGTTGTAACTATACTGTGACCTTAGAACTCATATTTCAAGGTGGGTGGCGGCATTTACGTTGTAGATGTCTATGGGCTCTGGTAACCACTTAACTTTTTTTGATACTGCCTTAATAAATATTAATAATTGTTTTGCTTTGTATTTAATATTGTTATGGGCAATCCGATTCTTCAAACTACTTCAAAGCAAATAAAAGGACGCAACAGCCATGACCATAGTAATACAACCAGCCTCTATCTCTAGTCGTGTTCTATCTTTAGTAATGCTATATCGGAACGGGTCCGTATCTTATCAGGAAAATTCAGGACGTAAAAAGTAATGTTTATTCATAAGATAATACATAAGAAAACAAGTCCACGTAATTTGTCGTGTTGTTAACAAAAACGGAGTTAGTTCCCGAGTTATCGCACGCCCCCGGGCGAGGCTGATAACGCTCAAAGGGACGAAGGGTATCCCTCAAGGGCAAGGGTTCAGTCAAGGGGTACAATCTTATTTCCATGAATAGCAGGTCTTTGAAGTTTTTGTAACGAATA
Source organism: Bombyx mandarina (assembly GCF_030267445.1). Taxonomy (NCBI): domain Eukaryota; kingdom Metazoa; phylum Arthropoda; class Insecta; order Lepidoptera; family Bombycidae; genus Bombyx; species Bombyx mandarina. The sequence goes on from NC_143221.1 coordinate 17,474,192, forward strand.
TTGTAATTTTAAAATTTTCAGAAGACAATTCTCGTGCATTGATAGACTTATATCTCTCAACACTAGTTCGCAGCATCTGTTCACGACTTAACCTTACCTAATCTATCTTAAGAAGGAGGGAGCCTGAAGATCAGTAATAATGGTCTTTGAACCTAGTACAGACGTCAGCTCTTTCAAAGGCTTACAAAATAAATTCTAATTCTAATTATAAAATTATAAGTTCGTGATAAGTGGTCAGTAAGATTATAGTAACCCAATCACTCTCCCTAAATTAAGAGGCCAGTGATTCATGACTAGACATATAAATACCTTTTCAGTTTCTTGAAGCCAACTATATATTGAACATTTCGGTGTAGTATTTCAAGGTTGGCATTTTTATATGCACAGATTATCTCCCGTAATTATTTACTTAAAATCAATAGACGGGAGTCCTGTGATAGTATCTATGGGATGGGATGACATCTAGGTCACATGTATGTAATAGGCACGGTTAGTAGTTTAGGCTTGTAATATTATATCATTGAATTAAATATAAATATTATATCATTGAATTAAATTCAAAATGAATTAAATAATATTGCAATATAAATTTACCTTTAAACATTTTTAAGCTTAGTTTAACATCGAAAACTATTGATTTAGTAGAAGTTAACCTACTTCCATCAGGTGCAACGAAGATCCAGCGCTTAAAACTTTATTAGTGAAGAATGACGGAGTAAAAAAAACGGAGAAAATCAAAGGTTTGTAACCGATTTCCATTTAGCGAAGTGGAGGAAACAGTATACCGAGGGTTGCCAGGAATACAAAGGGGGGTCCGTGGGTAAACACGAAAGAAAATGCGGGCTACTCGGACGGACTTAGCGAATTTTAGGAGGGAGTAACAGAATATTTTGATTTCTGTTTAAGCTTTGGCAAAGTTTTAAGTTTGTTTGACGTAAAAATATGAATGTAGTGAATTTTAAAACATCCAATAAATACAAGAATTTCATGATTTTATAATTATTACAATTCTTAAAGATTGGTAACCACTGTTATACATACTATCGCAACTTTATTTGAAATTTTGGAACGAATGGTGTTTCCCGAGCGCTATAACATGTCCTTCTTCAAACGAGACTTATGGAGAGTATTAAGCGGTAGGCAGCGGCTTGGCTCTGCCTCTGGCATTGCTGAAGTCCATGGGCGACGGTAACCACTCACCATCAGGTGGGCCGTATGCCCGTCTGCCTACAAAGGCAATAAAAAAAAAAAAGAAAAGAATAGCAGAAATTCTTTAAATCTCTAAACAGAAAACGCAGTCTGTGTGTCATTTATACAAGTATATTCCCCTGATCCATTTGTACTGCTGTCATTTTGTGATGTTTGGTTTTTAAATAATTTAATCGGGATATTTTAAGGGTTTTATAATATTAGAGGAATTCCTTATTATTTTTACCATTTTGTAAATTTATTTTACTTCTTTGTTTGAGTTTTAAGAAATTGATTTTATTATATTCGACTCCTGCTGTCATAATTAGATATAACTGATAGTTTTAAGCCTAATTTTAGTCAAGACAGACAGGTTTGAAAGAAAATTGGTTGGCAACTAAACTGTGTTTAAGTGTGTTGTCTTTCAATAGTTGTGGAGAGTATTAAAGGATAAATTTATCCTTGGCATTGACGTCCTTTAGCGACGGTAACCATTCACCATCAGGCGGGCCGTATGCTCATCTACCCGCAAGAGCAATAAAAATAATATAGAAATGTCATTAAATTGTTTTTTGCTAATAATTTGATAAAGCTTCATCCAAGACAGATTCGTTTTATTATACATATCTAGATTTATTCCTGATGGTATCCCGAAGTGTAATCTCAGTGCCAAGGAGGAAGCACCCCAAACGTCTCAGTCCTGAGTACGTGCCTGTGTTTCGGAAACCGGAAACGGTCCGTTCCTGCGATCCAACGGTATTAATATCATCCGCTGTGCATTGAAGTCTTATATTGTTCTCTGATTACATTCATAAATAGAGCTTACAACGCAAACTAGAATTTATATTATTTTACTTACATTGTTTGTAAATAGGCATAGACAAAACATTGAAGTACAGCTTTCTCCTTGGTTTGCTGACAAAATTTTAGTGTTTTCGTTTTGTTTAGCTATTGTTAGGCTTTAATATGATGGCTAAAATTTTACGGAAAAAAAACCCTAACATCTCGTTTTCTGATGTAATTGGAAACATTTTTTCTCTATATTTACAGGAAAAATAAAAAATAATAAAACAACAGATATAAGTGAGAAGATCAGTACTTTTTGGTCAATTCACACTGGCACACTAATTTTATTTTAAAATAAAGAAAGATAAATAACCGTCAGCAATTGACCTGGCAATGTTAATCATCATCATCATCATCATCTCAGCTTATCCACACACTGCTGAACATAGGCCTCTGATGTCCCACTGATGTCCAGTGCGGGCGGTCCATTGCCACCTGCATCCAACGTGACCCAGCGATTTTCACCAGGATCCTCGTTGGCAAGCGCAGTATGGGACGGCCACCTATCATCATCATCAGCCTACGACAGTCCACTGCTGGACATAGGCCTCCCCCAAAGCTCGCCACTGAACCCGATCTTCGGTTCCACGCATCCAGTTACTGCCAGCTGCCTTGCGCAGGTCGTCGCTCCATCTAGCAGGAGGGCGTCCTACACTACGTTTGCCGGTTCGCGGTCTCCACTCCAGAACACGTCTACCCCAACGGTTATCGGTTCTGCGTCATATGTGACCAGCCCACTGCCACTTCAGCTTACTAACTCTGCGAGCTATATCGATCACTTTGGTTTTTGCCCGAATGACCTCATTGCGTATTCGGTCTCATAGCCGGTCTCATAGTCTCGGTCTCGGAGCATAGCTCGCTCCATAGCTCGCTGAGTAACTTTTAATTGGTGGACTAGTCGCACAATCAGTGTCCACGTTTTGGCTCCGTAGGTAAGCACGGGTAGGACGCACTGATTATAGACCTTAGACTTAGACGGCCACCTACCAGATGGGTAATTTATAATTGTGCTAATTACAAATATGGCTATATCACTAAAACAAAATTAAGACAAAGTAGAAATATATAGTTGAATCGTGAATGTATTAGACGTGCCCAATTAAGATTTTATTTTAGATTGAGCACATTTACTTGTCTCATTTGTAATGGGACTTTGAATAATTATATGTAAACGATTCTCAGCCGTTACACAGTAGACTTAAGATTGACACACGGAACCCAAGTGTGTTTAAAAACGTAGCTAATCCATCAGAAATTCATAAGTTCACTACAAAAATAATGACCTTCGAATTGACTTGTATACAATTCAAAGATAAAGATGAAACGGTTATAACAGATTGAGCGGTATTTTTTTAGACCTGCGTCTTGGCGGAACTGATAATTGGGCTACTGGATACTTTGGGCAGTATCATAGAATGCTTTCTTAAAGTATTGCGTAGTTGAGTCACCTGTTCAGTTTATAGATGGACAATGGACAGATCTCCTATCTTAAATATAGGACGAATGCTTTGAGGAACTATAAACCTGATAATATAAATAGATAGATATTATATGCGAAATTATTCCTGAACATGCGGCAGAGAAATCCACCAAAAACCAATTTTTCCAATGAAATACGTACTTAACAAATGTTCACGATTGACTTCCACGGTGAAGGGAAAACATCATGTAATAAAAATCAAACCTGCAAAATTATAGTTTGCGTAATTACTGGTGGTAGGACTTCCTGTGAGTCCGCACGCGTAGGTACGACCACCTCGTCTATTTTTGCCGTGAAGCAGTAATGCGTTTCAGTTTGAAGGGTGAGGCAGTCGTTGTACTGTTAAAAGTGAGACTTTACAAGGTAAGTGGCGGCATTTACGTTGTTGATGTCTATGGGCTCTAGTAACCACTTAACACCAGGTGGGCTCTGAGCTCATCCACCTATCTTGGCAACAACAAAAAAACTTCAAAACCCCCATCTGACTTAACAGTTCCGTACGTAATACGTTTCCGTGTGTATGCCACTGAAGGAGTTTTAGGAATTCGTGGCGCGATCCAAATTAATACGAAGCACCTTAATCGAATAAATTGAATTATTCAAAAGCAGTCTTTGAAGGATTTGTTTTTGGCTAAGACATTACTTCGGCCCTTGAATTGTTTTGTTGTATACGTTTTAATTATATTTATAGTTATTCAGAATAATGAGTTTTCATCTTTGATACGTTTTTTACTTTTCAAATTGCATAACGAACCATTGTATTTTTTACAGACTAATTTAGTTTCGGAAATTGGATTCAAGTGAGATTTACGTTGAAAAAAACACTGTTAATATTACAAGCGGGTGTAGAGATAATAGTAGCTTAATGTGGCCTGGATTATAAATCCTACTAATTTATGATCGGTTATGTACCATATAAGTTCGTGTAAACCCTACAAAAACCACGAAGAATTCAAATTTGGAATCAGCCATAACTATTATATGCTCTCCCAATTGATAGGACATGAAATTCATAGCCATTCCCGGGCCGGCTCTACCCGGAACACTTACCTAATGTAGCAATAACTGAAAAACCATTGTGAAAATTTAAGGTCACGTTCCGAATTTCACTACCACGATTCTTTCACGATGCTGAATCAACTACGATTGATGTTGAGCTTATAAAAAATCAAACTAGAACATAATCAAATACGTAAGTAGAATAATTTATATGGAGCTGGGTGTACTTGATATGAGAGAAAGAGGAGTGTGTGTTAAGCTGACGGCTGATAGAAGAGAATGGAATAGAAAAAATCGCTGTGCTGAATATACAAAATCATGTTACAGCTATTTTGTACGAGCCATTTATTGTCTATTGTATCTAATATTATTATTATTATTATTAATCTGTATTATTAGTTTAATTCGACTGTATTACTCGAATTAGCCACTCGATTTTTTTCTGGACCCAATTTTTTAACTGTGGTTTTAAGGCTAATCGGTTGCTAAGGAGTAAATTGCGAAAAAATGTATCTCGCTTCGAATGTACATGTTTCTAAAACACACAGCACAGAATAATGTTATGTTTATAACTGTTTTTTGTGTAGTTTACTTCTTGCCCAACCCACGGAGTATTTAGATCTGTGGCGTTAAGCTTATAAAAATCACAAAACAGAGAAGAACGATATTCGGTCTCATTAAGTAGTGCCAATCAAAAAAACTCCTTAAAACGTGCTCGTAGAGTCCACGTACGATCATAATCGAATTTATAACTGGCAATAACAATATATTATTTTTTACGAGGTTTTTCAAAGCGTTCTCACGTCTACGGGTCGGACCGACGATATTTTAGCCGTAACGGGAATGTATGATTTCTTGCTTTTATTATTCGAGTGCAGTGTGTGGTTTGCTTATTGCCTTATTATTTTACTGCTTTTACCTTTAATATAAATTTATAATTATCATATGGATGATGTTACTGCAATTATTATATTATTAAAATGATGAAAATTTCCGTCACAGTAAACTGGTAAAAATGATCGAGAATGGCATTACTTCTAAAGGCTTTATTAATATTGCGTGCGACTAGCGCATAATATATGTTTTTTTTTAATTCAGTACATGGTCAGACGAGCGTCCACCTAATGTTAAATGGACATCAGAGCCGACAGAAATCACAATGTGAATGACGTCACGCACTTTAAGATAATGGTAATCGTATGACTGTTTTTCGGCTTTAATCCAAAACAAGCTCCACGATAGTTGAAAAGATAGATAAATGAAACAATCGAGACGAAATTAACCCAGAGAAATTAAACAAACAGAAGCTCTCTTTTCCCATTCCCTTTTTCATGTTGAACATGTCTGGGAGCTGCCTATGTTTTTAATTTGTAGTTAAACAAGATCAGAATTCACTTTTCACAGATTTCACTTTTATTTATTTATTGCTTAGATGGGTGGACGAGCTCACAGCCCACCTGGTGCTAAGTGGTTACTGGAGCCCATAGACATCTACAACGTAAATGCGCCACCCACCTTTAGATATAAGTTCTAAGGTCTCAAGTATAGTTACAACGGCTACCCCACCCTTCAAACCGAATCTCATCACTGCTTCACGGCAGAAATAATTACTTTACTTTACGATTACTTTGTACTCGACTTGAAAGTTGGTTTTACCTCTTCCTCTTCCAGGTGATGTAAAATTCTATCTCACACGGTGATGCAGTCGGTTTTTATTGTAGTGAAAACAGATAAAACTACATACTAGACGTATGGCAATTTTTTGCGACGTCATTCCGTGTCATGTTTCCAGTCCCAAGTTCACATCTGCGGGCTCCTGTAACCAATTACGTGGACTGAGGAAATGCGGACAGATCTTATTTCTATCTTATACCTTTAAACGAGCAATTCTTGTATATTAATAAAATTTACTATATAGGGGATTTCGGGGGCGATAAATCGGTCTAGCGACGATTTATTTTCAGAAAATGTTGTTTTATTCGGTTTTTCAATAATCAACTCTTCCTGACATCTATTGGCGAATAATAATACTATTTTTCTCAATTGAGGGCAACTAACCGCTTTAAAGATACAACAAGATGGCGTTATAAAAAAAAAACCAAGCAAGGCTCGGTCATCATCTACATTATTCCTAAAATAAGAGCATGTTTGCTAAATGTTTGAAATTATTGTCTAATTTTACATCTTAATTAGGGGAATATCTGTTTTTCGATTTCAATGTGATATTATCGTTTTTGACACTTTTAACAACAAATTACTAAATAATTTCGGCAAACAGACATATTACTATGTTAGGATCTATGAACTTTGTTGTATTTGGCGAAATAGCTAGCTCCCCTACAAACCTGTTATCTGATGCTTCAACCTATTAGTGAGATAAGCTGTAGAAAACTCTTGCTTATTTTACGTTATCTGGCAAAGTTTTCCGGTAATCACGTAAAATTCTCTCATTACAATCGTGCATTTACTAAGATGCTAAGAAAAACATGGAATTTTTATCCGACGACACGAGCTTCTGGAAATGCTTGCTATTCAGTTTCCGAGGTCAGGTCAAAATTTTAATTATATTTTGTGGTAATTGACTGATTCTTGAACGAATGACTACAGAAATATGTGAGACTTTTTTGTTTTTTTCCTACCTAAGCTGATAGCCTTGAGAGGCTATATCAGCGTCGCCTTAACTAGTAGGTGAGCTCACGGGGCTCAAACCTGATGACGTTGCTAACACGAACCCTAGCAACAGACGTGCTTCGCAGAATCTACCCCCGGATCGGAAACGCGACCCACTGAGAACATCCAGCGAGAAAGTCAGTGGGCTGTGTCTGAGGGTTAATTTACTCGTCGAGCCCTTCGTCGCAAGCGACGGGTTCGATGAAGACGATGACCGGTGCTTGAAGTACCTAGAAGCACCGTTAGTGGATCGGGAGGATCCGAAATGACGTGTTTGGGGCGACGTCGACTGCTTTCCATTCTGTCCGCAGGATCGGGAATGTATGTGAAGACGATGAATTCACTCTACAAATATACTAGCTAATAGCGGATTTTAGTAAGGCTATTTTACTGGCTATTTCACCTCTTGTGAGTCCGTACAGGTAGGTACCACCGTCCTGCCTATTTCTGCCGTGAAGCAGTAATGCGTTTCAGTTTGAAGGGTGGCGCAGCCGTTGTAACTATACTGAGACCTTAGAACTTATATCTCAAGGTGGGTGGCCCATTTACGTTGTAGATGCCAGACCAGCTGGACTGTGAGCTCGTCTACACATCTAAGCAATAAAAAAAAAGAACAGAGTGAATGTAAAATATTGTACTGACCCACATGGGTAGTCCCCACTCGCTCTCAAGCTAGTCATGTGATCCTCTACCTTGGAAACCAATTTAAAAAAAAGAGATTCGGGCGCGGTTGCCCATTACACCCTACAAAAACACAAGAGTATTTTTAGAAAGTTCATTCGAGATGGAACTCGGGAACACGTGGTAATTTAAATGGCTTCATATAATAATCGACATGAAACGTACGAACTCCGTCGAAGCCCGTTTTTAATTTATACATTCAAAGCGGGCCTAACAAGAGACCCCTTGGAAACTTCTAAACTGAAAACGTCGTGGGAGGAAATATTTGTGGTCCAAAAAGATTCATGAGCATATCAATTTTACATCGAGAAAAAATATATCTTTGTTTTACTGTCTTAAAGGCATGAACAAAAATGATGAACAAAGGTAACAATCGCTTGGAGGATATTGGGCAATGCCAAGTCACAGGTCACATCTAAGGTGCTGCTTACCGTTGACTTTACCGGTAATTCTGTCCAATCGAATATTGCAGCGTACAATTTACACGCTCAGTTTATTCCGGGAAGACTCTGAAAAATTTGTGGTATATTGAAAAATTTAAATCTAGAAACGCAAAGTTCATCTATCCAAACGTCATTGATAGTAGAAGCATACTCTGTTGGTGCTGAGTGAAATGAAAAGTTTTGATTAAAATGAAATGCTGGGATGATCTCCTATCGTTTAATAGTGCAAATTGCTCATTTTAGTAGATTGTATAACCCACTGAGTTTCTCACCGGATTTTCTCAGTGGGTCGCGATTCATATCCAATAGTAGATTGCTAGGGCTAGTGTTAGCAATTCCATCAGGTTGAGCCCGTGAGCTCACCTAGCCCCTTAGGCTACCAACGATTAGGAAGGGTAAAAAAAAGATTGGATGCTGTCATAGAGTGAGAGTTTCAATTGCATTGGAATGCTGATTTAGTCTCCAAACCAGAAGACATAAGTGCTTTGTGGAGTATTTAGTAAAAGTGAAATCGAATTTTAATTAAATTTTTCTCTCAAAGCTTATAGCCTGTACCGTATCAAACTTGTTTCCAATTCATCAAAGGAGTAGCTCTGGAGTTCCGCAAAGCTCTCGAATATTTCAGTAAAGAAATCTAAAGATTTCAACATTTTTCAGTGCCCTCGATTCCTTCAAGCGCTTTAAGAATTATAGTATTCGGTGAAACTCAACTTCTGAACTGTCACCAAACGTATTTCACTTGACAGTAACCTAGTATTCCTCGGATTTTAATTTTTCTAGTTTACATAAAATTTTAAAACTTTTGTCCCATCAATGGCTAGTTTAGTTTGGTAAAGTAGTAAAATATGCCTTCCAAGCCATAGGAAGTTTTAATTGCCGTATATTGCGCAGCAATGCACGTAAAGACGTGCCCACTGACGTGCTCACGTGACGGGCGATACCACTCCATTAAGGGTACTGTATCGCTTATATATTTTCTAGAAATAACATATAACTAGTCTAACTTTAACTGAAAATTCTCCAAATCAGATCGTTATGGTAAATTATGTCTGAATCAAACGCTGCTGTTTTTTTTTTAATTTCAAAGAAATACCTTGTACTGAACATGAAGTTTTTTTTTTTTTTTTACTCCTTATATGAATGAACAAGCTCATGGCCTAGCTGGTGCTAAATTAGTACCTGCCTGCGGGATTCGAACACCGGCACATTCGCATCGCTCGATTTGAATGGACCAGGCGTCTTCTCCCTTAGGCCACGACGACTTCTTCAGCAGAGGTTAGCAGACTTGGATTGAAAGTTAAGTTACACTCATCACCTTCCAATGTTTTTCAGGATTCCTTCATTCCCCTGATAGATGCCCTTACTATTTATTATGATCAATTTAGTTTTTTCCATGGTATATGGCATATTTACCATCATCTTTTCAAAATATAAAATTTTAAATAAATCCTCCTATTTTAATCAAAGAAATCAAAACGAAAACTCCAATTGTCGGTGCTTGGTATAGATTAACCATTCCAATACATGGAATATGTGAACTTTTGTGGTCTTAAATCTCAATAATATCTACCCAAATTCAAACGTAACATTCTGCTAGTCATTACGTCTTCAAACTAATCTATAACTCTTCAACGTTATAGTGCCAAAACATGTTCGTCACATCAAAACTTAGCAAGACAGAATTATACATAATCCTTATTCGTTAACGCAATCTTGATAGCAGCCGGGTCTGATCGGCCCGCCACATTTTACGGCGCAACAACTTTACTAGGGTTAGATTTATCGAAGGGCCGACTGTACCTGAAATAAAAGGATTCTTGGGTTTAGAAAATAACGTTATGTTGTGACTTGTTTGGGTACGCTCGATTTGGAAATTGTTTTATCATTTCAATACCGTGTGCCACGTAAATGTGTAGATCTAGATAATCATAATCTCATTAGTCTCAAATATATTCGTCGAATGAAGTCGTCGGTGAATAAGACAGAGGGAAAAAATAGTGCGTATTTTTTTAGGTCTGTTACAAGATTTTTAATCGTTTATGATATAACGTTTGTCAACATGCTCTGGACATTAACGTCAATCATATTATGAGATTTGATAGAATTCGAATGATTGCTAAATAAAACAAACTAATTTAACGCGTATGGTTCGCGAGGGCATTGTAATAAAAAAAACTACAAACTTAATAGGGAATATCGTCGACGCTTACATAACATCTAAGTATTTCTTAGTGATAGAATTCGAAATTTTGAAATAAGAAGGAAGACAAAAATAACGGATATAATAACTCGTATAGAAAATCTAAAATGGAGTTGGACAGGACACATGCTACGTTGCAAAAAAGTAAATAGAGCAAACAAGTAACTTTATGGTATCCGAGAGGGGACATCAGAAGACAGGGGCGTCCTAAAACAAGATGGAGTAACGATGTCCTTCTAACCCTAGTACCATACTGGGCCAGAGTTGCAGAGGACCGAGCTCAATGGAGAGAGCTGGAAGAGGCCTATGCCAAGAAGCAGAAGAAGCCTATGAAAGTAAATGTAAATATTCTACTGAAAATTAGATGGAAGTTAGTAAAATATTTCAATATCAACGAGTAACATGTTCATCGTCCGTGACCATATTTATTATAATAACATAAATAAATGTAACATTAGCCGTAAAATTTGTTTTAATAATATTATTTTAACTCGAGAAAATAAAAAGGCAAATTTCAATAGTTTTTATCAATACACAAAGCTTTGTAACTATGTTTTGGGAGAGTATTACTGTAGTATTTTCCAGTTAACGTATCTATTACCTTTATGAATCGGGGTCTTATGAACCGGGGTCTGGGCATTTTGGGTTTATATGACCGCCCGCATTGATTTTATGATATCAAACCTACTGAGGTTTCCGAATATCCTTTTTCGACAGGGAATTGTTAGACACATTGGCTTTGCGCCAACTGATTTTTTCAAAGAAGATAGCAAATTTTATTATAATAGAGTATGTTTATATAGCGACTTAACTATACCCCTGAGATCCCCTATAGCGATCATGTGGTGTTCGGTAGTGGTTATTTAACATTTGATATACCACCGACTCTAGTTTTTTTGGAAATAAGAACAGAACGACTATGTAAATTTTTCCATTATAAAAACGATTAAAAAGCATTTAAATATACTTATTATAAATCTTATAATTGGTATGGTTGTATCTTTAGCAGGAATTAGTAAATTTTGTCTTTTGAATTAGCAATTAAATTCAAACACGATTAAGAGAGACAAATTTAAATAATGATATGACTGCACTTACGTACGTGCGTGTTAAATTTGCAATTAACTAGCGATCCAATTTCGCTTGCATTCAGTTCAGTGGAGTATAATTTTTTTTTAATTTGATCCAAACAAACGCAGTTTTTTATCGCCCAAACAAACGAGCATATAGACCAGATAATGATTGATCGACTGATCACCATTTGTTTACGAACATTGACGCTGTTTCAGGCACAGCCGAATTCCAATAGACCTTGCATTAGACGCCTTCAGCTCTAACACTAGGATCAGACTTAGGGACCCCGTAGCCGTATTCATCCAACTCGACAAAGAGTTCGACGTGCAACCTAACCCATGCATCAGGCCGCTAAGTTTCTCCGCGGATCTTCTCAGCGGGTCACGATTCCGATCCGGTAGTAGATTCATTCGCGAAGCAGTTGCCTTGAGTTGTTAGGTCTCCTTTGGAGGCACTCGGGCAGCTGTCAGCAATCTCACACCTCCTGGCTGAGCATTTGCTTATCCACCTGTACTGGTAAAACTGGAAAGGCCTCTGGGCCACCAGTAATCACTCAATAAATATAAACAATTTCATCCATCTATCCATCTCTGATTTTCCTAATTGATTACGAGGGTAGCATTCAAATGTGCACAGTACAAAACTGGCCAACGCTCCTTTAGCTAAGACCCAGTTTGGATCACAGTGACACCAATAAACCGTTATATAAAGATTATGTTCCTGTGCTTATTTCTAAGAACATTCAGCGTTTTCGTCCCTAAGGGCGTTTCACTTCTATGGGCGGTCGTTAAGTTCCCCTGATTCGTCCCTACAGCCATTGAACTAAGAAGCTGTTTGCAACCGAGACCTCTATAGGATGTAAAAGTTAAAGCTCTTTATTGGTGACTTGATGTTTGTCCCTTGCGTAGTTAAGGTCTAGCTACGGTCTTGGTAACTGCTTAGCGTGTCTTGAGTCCGTGCCGTTGATATCACTGTACTCCCTATTTATTGTATAAAGGAAATTATTGCAGTAAATTTGCAGTATTGTTTTAAATATTTGACATCAAAACTAGGCTTATGTTGACATGAGAGAATTTACGTGAAATAGTCTAGCTGGCCATTCATAAAAGCATAGGGGCAAGTGACTCATTCATTTACCTTCTTGAATAAGCTTCTCCTCCCCAAAACTTTCTTCACTAGTATTATCTATTTCACCCTCAGCCTGTACTCGGGGGTTCAATCATCGTACCCGTGCATTTCATTTTCATTTTGCTGTGCGAAGCATCTTAGAAGCATTTATGCGAACCTGTATGGGTTAGTCGTATCACCGTATTATTAAGATTTTCAGCTTACTCAAACTGTACGGTAGCATTTTGTGATGTCTGCGGGCCGGATAATAATTTAGCCATAGCTGGATCATACGCTTGGTTGCCATATAATTATTTTTTTAATTAAAATTGAATAAAAAGAACAACTTTCTTAAACATTTCCTTTTAGAAATAATAAATGTTTTTTTATAATATCTAATGAACGGTTGAAGTTTCATCTTATTCATTTATCATTTTTGTTTAATTATCTCTCAACATTTCACACTTCACGATTATCGCTAAATATCTGGTATACACAAGCGCATTTGATAAAACGATTAACGCAGTGCCTACGGAAGTACATATATTAATAATATCATTTCATGTCACGAGGGTGTACCAACTATTCTGCTTTTTGTGCCGCGGATCAGTCGTGCGTTCCAGTTCGAAGGGTGATCCACCTTGTGATGTCTATAGGGTCTGCTAAGTACTGGATACCAGGTGGGCCGTGAGTATATACCAGCTCACCTACCTATGCAAAAATCACTCGGCGAATCGTTGGTTAGGCAGTTATGAGAAATAAAGTTGTTAACAATAGTTGAACACGTTCAAAAAACAGAAAAAATCTTTCTTTTTCTTAGGCAAGCTCCGACTTGTTTACAGAATAAAGTTTTGCAAGTCCGCAAAGTAAGTTTATGAAAACGAAATTAGGTACTTGAAAAACTATAGTACAGTCGGCAACAGCGTTGAATTTGTTGCGGGTTTGTTGGTTAGCTTCTCAATGACTTTTGTGCAAGAGTGTATTATTTTGTCGTCTATGATCTTCGCCAGGACCTCATAGTCATCTGCCTCGCAAACTGGTACCGGAGGCTGTAGGCTCTACTGTATGTTACACTCCATAACACATTAACGAGAGTACAAACGGTTGCTGCAATTGTTTTGTTCATGCACAGTGCATTTCCTGAAATTGTTTTCCACTTAATATCCGCTCTTTAGTCGTAATCTACTCCTTCCGTAGTATTTCGCGTGCGCCATCCTCTCTAGCTGAATTTTCGAGCAACGTTAGTCACCTGATGTATTTTTTGGATGGGGTGAATATGCCTACAGTTTGTTTATAACATTTAGATTAGATTTAAAAAAAATAATATACACAGATAACTGTGAACAAATCACGGGCGGTCATACGGTCCGAAATTAGTTTTTTTTTTTCTACCTATGCTGATAGCCTTGAGAGGCTATTTCAGCTTCACCCTAACATGTAGGTGAGCTCACGGGGCTCAAACCGGAGGGTTGCTAGCACTAGCCCTAGCAAGAGCAGTGCTTCGCAGAATCTACCACCGGATCGGAAACGCGACCCACTGAGAAGATCCGGCGAGAAACTCAGTGGGCGGTGTCTGTGGGTTATATCGCTCCGTGGCCGCCGCTGACATATCTCGACTTCGGCTTCCGTAGGAGCCAGTTACTGTCGACGCCTTAGATACGTACTTATGGATCCATCCGATCCACTAACTCTATTATTAGACGCTTGCAGCTCTAACGTTGGGAACAAGCATAGGGACAGTGGTAACTTTATTTGTCGAACTCCCCAAAGAGCTCTACGTGAAATCTAGCCCAAACATTACCGCAAGCGACGGGTTCGATGAGCACGGTGACTAGTGAAATTAGGATTAGACTGACATTCATACTTACATATCTTTAAATATATACATGTCGCATCCGGGTCAATAGTTCGGAATATCAGCGATACACAAACGTCAAAGTGACAGAATGGCCGTGTCGTGGTTGACGACTTTTAGTAATATTAAGACGGTGGTTTTGATTTTTATTTTAAATGATGAAATATTGTTTTGATAAATATCACAAAATGAAGGGTAGACTACGTAACGCCACAGTTATAAAATGGCGGTACGTGGACAGAGTCGTGGCATTCCGTGTCAGACAGTCGTTCAGTCCGTATCAGACGGTCCGTCCGTCTCAGTCAGTCAGTCGGTCGGTCTGTCGCCATCGCCGCCGCCGCCTCCGACATCAGAAGTGGGATCAGGACTCTACTCTCACTAGCGTGACGTGTTTGAACATGTTCGAAGTACAGCGGAAAAACATGATGCAGATCAGAATACCAGTAACGGTATCTACGATCACGGGTCAGAAATTCATCGGGAACAGACAGATGCCGATCCATGTGCTTGGTGCGCTACGGTTGATATGTACCTCGATGAACGTCTACTGGATGGTGCATAGTTCATTGTAGTCTTCAGTGGGGCTCTGAAAGGCGGTGCCTTATCATGTTGTCGCGGATTTCACACGTAGGTGTCACATGGAGGCATTTGCGACTTATTTCTCGCTCGTTATGCAAAATTCTTGCTGCGACGCTTATCAATTTAAGCAATGGTAAGCCACAAAAGCGTGAATGCAGCATACGCAAGTCGTGTAATAGCGTCTGTTACCTCGATGGAAGATCTGAGCCACGAAGAAATCGTCACAGCTTACGTTCTGGCTCATGTTGCCCAGTTGACTCTCGACTTAATCACATGGCATTTACTAGCGGAAATACGACACGTAACAAGCTATTGCAAGAAATTAAGGCAAGTGCAAGTCTCAAGTGAAAGTTCGATCGCAATAATGGATCTGTCATGACGAGTGGGTAGTTCCGACACGAATCGTTTTTAAGCCAATGACTACTGCTAGAGTTACATGGCACTAGTGCAGTAAACCAAGACATGAGACGGTGAATTGTCGCTGAAATTTTAGAATCTACTAGATTCAATACCAATAACACTACACGTTCGATGACTTCGGGCTCCAGTAAGCAAGCAAACAAGAAAGCAAGCAAGTTTCCGTGGGGAAGAAAATTGACACATTTGAAGTCGTCGTGACCTGTAAGATAAGACGTCCGGTGCGTTCGTGTCTGGCGACGCGGCGGTGTTCGGGTCCCGCTGGCGGATGCAGGTTTTTCCGGTGAAGTGCGTGCTTGTGCGTGCTTGACAAGTGTTCGCGGTTGGCTTCCGCAGTGTGGGAGTAACATCGTGTAGGAGAGGTGGAACCCGTAAAATTGTAGTTTGCGTGGTGGCTGGTAAGATTTGTTGCGGTAAGAAGTTTGCATGGTGGTAAAATGTCTTGTGAGTCTGCACAGGTAGCCGGAGGTGAGTCTCCCGCGGTCGCGGCCCACCCAGTCCGCGAGAACCGGGCAGATCGCCTCGACGATACGGAGGCCGGCCGACGGATCCGCCAAACGACGAGACCACGCCTCTAGCACGGACTGCCGAGATTGGAGCCCCCGCGCTCCGGCTGCACTTGCGCTAGGGCGCGCCGCGCCTCGTAGGAGGCTATGAGGTATCCTTGAATGACTCTGACCGCAATCGCACGCTGCCGCCGTCGCAGCATGGCGACGTTCTCGTGGGTAAGGACGTGGCACCAGACGGGTGCTCCGTATAGTGCCATCGACCGCACGGGTACCATCACCCTGCCTATTTCTGCCGTGAAGCAGTGGTGTATTTCGGTTTGAATGGTGGGGCAGTGGTTGTAGCTATGCTAAGACCTTGGAACTTTTATCTCGGGGTGGATGACGCGTTTGCGTTGTGGATGTCTGTGGGGTCCAGTAACTACATGGCACCAGGTGGGCTGTGAGCTCGTGCATAGTCCACCCATCTAAGCAAAAACATTGCCTCGAGTTGCCGCCGAGGCAAATTGATGGCGCAGTGTCATCGACGGCCGCGAGCAACGCAGCAGCGGAGCGACGTGCCGGTGGCTGCGTGGTGTCAGGTATTTTTGGTAAATGAGAAAAATCTGGTGAGTCGTTTTATTTTTATTTGGAATCTGGTGCCGAATGCTCTCTTGTCGAGAAATCTATATGCGATGGTTCTCATAAAAGGTCTGTTGATATTAGAGTCACAGGGATGACTGTCGATTAGAGTCACAGGGATGACTGTCGATTAGAGTCACAGGGATGACTGTCGATTAGAGTCACAGGGATGACTGTCGATTAGAGTCACAGGGATGACTGTCGATTAGAGTCACAGGGATGACTGTCGATTAGAGTCACAGGGATGACTGTCGATTAGAGTCACAGGGATGACTGTCGATTAGAGTCACAGGGATGACTGTCGATTAGAGTCACAGGGATGACTGTCGATTAGAGTCACAGGGATGACTGTCGATTAGAGTCACAGGGATGACTGTCGATTAGAGTCACAGGGATGACTGTCGATTAGAGTCACAGGGATGACTGTCGATTAGAGTCACAGGGATGACTGTCGATTAGAGTCACAGGGATGACTGTCGATTAGAGTCAAGGGGTGACTGTCGATTAGAGTCACAGGGATGTCTGTCGATTAGAGTCACAGGGATAACTGTAGATTAGAGTCACAGGGATAACTGTAGATTAGAGTGACAGGGATGACTGTCGATTAGAGTCACAGGGATGACTGTCGATTAGAGTCACAGGGATGACTGTCGATTAGAGTGACAGGGATGACTGTCGATTAGAGTGACAGGGATGACTGTCGATTAGAGTCACAGGGATGACTGTCGATTAGAGTCACAGGGATGACTGTCGATTAGAGTCACAGGGATGACTGTCGATTAGAGTCACAGGGATGACTGTCGATTAGAGTCACAGGGATGACTGTCGATTAGAGTCACAGGGATGACTGTCGATTAGAGTCACAGGGATGACTGTCGATTAGAGTCACAGGGATGACTGTCGATTAGAGTCACAGGGATGACTGTCGATTAGAGTGACAGGGATGACTGTAGATTAGAGTCACAGGGATGACTGTCGATTAGAGTCACAGGGATGACTGTCGATTAGAGTGACAGGGATGACTGTCGATTAGAGTGACAGGGATGACTGTCGATTAGAGTGACAGGGATGACTGTCGATTAGAGTCACAGGGATGACTGTCGATTAGAGTCACAGGGATGACTATCATTGAACACTTGTAGTCACAGGGATGACTATCATTGAACACTTGTAGTCACAGGGATGACTATCATTGAACACTTGTAGTCACAGGGATGACTATCATTGAACACTTGTAGTCACAGGGATGACTATCATTGAACACTTGTAGTCACAGGGATGACTATCATTGAACACTTGTAGTCACAGGGATGACTATCATTGAACACTTGTAGTCACAGGGATGACTATCATTGAACACTTGTAGTCACAGGGATGACTTAGTTACTGTGTACATGAATTGTACGGGGAGAACTTGCAGCAGTAGTAAATCACTACTTTTATTTTAGTAGAGTGGTCAGATATGGCCGAGCGTGAATGATACTGTGCGGTATTGGCTTTTGTTTCAGATTAACACACGAGGACGTGTGTAACACAGGATGGCCGTGT
The DNA here is from genome assembly GCF_030267445.1 of Bombyx mandarina. Classification (NCBI taxonomy): domain Eukaryota; kingdom Metazoa; phylum Arthropoda; class Insecta; order Lepidoptera; family Bombycidae; genus Bombyx; species Bombyx mandarina. The sequence goes on from NC_143221.1 coordinate 17,492,406, forward strand.
CGCATCCGGGTCAATAGTTCGGAATATCAGCGATACACAAACGTCAAAGTGACAGAATGGCCGTGTCGTGGTTGACGACTTTTAGTAATATTAAGACGGTGGTTTTGATTATTATTTTAAATGATGAAATGTTGTTTTGATAAATATCACAAAATGAAGGGTAGACTCCGTAACGCCACAGTTATAAAATGGCGGTCCGTGGACAGAGTCGTGGCATTCCGTGTCAGACAGTCGTTCAGTCCGTATCAGACGGTCCGTCCGTCTCAGTCAGTCAGTCAGTCGGTCTGTCGGTATGTGCAACGAAACTGTCGGTTTATCCTGTCATTGTGAAAGTTGTGTGTGTTGAGTTTCAATAATTATTATTGAAAAGTTTTATTGACTTTTTATAAACTGAGTTCAACCAAATACGAGTGATGACGGAAGCTACCGCTCAGCCATCCCTGGCGCCGCCGCCGACATACATATATAGATAATAAACACCCAGAAGAAGAACAAACAAACCTGCTTATCGCCCGCATGTTTGCCCGATGTGGGAATCGAACCAACGACCATTGGCGCATCGACTATTAGTGCTGGAGCGTTAACTACTGCTCCAACAAGACAGTCAACATTTTACTAAGCGATACTATTTCTTCATCGTAAATCATGATCATGTGTTAAGTACGTATTTCAGTAGATTAGTGTCTATTCTCCTCTTTGATAGATGACATTTAAGTAACAAAAAAGAAAATTGCCTATCACAAATTTGTATTCATTAAAACATTCGTAAACTTCTTAAATAGTAAATGCTCAGTCACTCAGATAAAGAACACAATTTCAAAGCTTTCAACTAACTATCTTAAAATTAAAAAAAAAAGGACAGAGTCCATAGAAAATCTCGGAAGCTCCCGACAAAGTTTTCAACGTATTTTTTAATCTACGGACACGATCTACGCGGAATACATTATGTCTACCGACCATGACGCTTCTACACTTGGAAGGAATACGAATTAGATAGTACAATCCTTGTCTATTTTGCTAGGGATTTCCGGCTTAATTCCCTGAGTGATAGAGAAGGTATTCGCCTGTGCGTCGAACACGAAGTCATCATCGTTAAAACCTAATCGTGTACAGGTCGACATTATGCAAAGCGCTCGAGATACATTATGAAGTCGCCGCATTCAAGACTAGGGTATTATTTTTAGGTGATCTCTGTTTTATTATATTGATTTAGCTTAATTCGTTTATAATTAATGTATATTTTATTGCCTGAAGCTGTAAACTGCACTTTTACTGCTGCAACCTTAAAATTGTACGATAGCGGATAGCGTGCAGTAGACATTTGACACACGAGCGATTACGAACATATTGTATTCTCACGGATCGTTTGGAACCTCTGGGTCTGCGGAGGAACTTCGGTTCCCTCTGTATTCCGTACCGTATGTTCCATGGGGAGTGCTCTGAGGAATTGTTCGAGATGATACCGGCATCTCGTTTTACCATCGCACCGCCCGCCACCGGAGTAGAGTTCATCCATACTACCTGGAGCCACTGCGGTCATCCACAGTGCGTTTCCAGAGGTCTTTTTTGCCACGTACCATCCGGCTATGGAATGAGCTCCCCTCCACGGTGTTTCCCGAGTGCTAGGACATGTCCTTCTTCAAACGAGGCTTGTGGAGAGTATTAAGCGGTAGGCAGCGGCTTGGCTCTGCCCCTGGCATTGCTGAAGTCCATGGGCGACGGTAGCCACTCACCATCAGGTGGGCGGTATGCTCGTCTGCCTATAAGGGCAATAAAAAAATGTATATCAGCTCTCGATCAATTTATTTATCAATTCTCCGGTCATCGTCCTCGTCGAACCCGTCGCTTGCGAAGAAGGGCTCGACGAGCGAATTAACCCATAGACACAGCCCACTGATTTTCTCGCCGGATCTTCTCAGTGGGTCGCGTTTCCGATCCGGTGGTAGATTCTGCGAAGCACTGTTCTTGCTGGGGCCAGTGTTAGCAACACTCCGGTTTGAGCCCCGTGAGCTCACCTACACGTTAGGGTGAAGCTGAAATAGCTTATCAACGCTATCAGCATAGGTAGGAAAAATAAAAATCAGTTAAAATAATGTTACAATCATGACGCATATATCCTCATCAAATTTATATCAGACAAACAAAATTACATAAACTCCTGATAATATTTTTCAGTTAAATATAACAAAACGAAACATCTCGAAAATAAGAAGCGTGTACCCAGAACTATTTAGAACGAGGACGGTGGAAAAAATATAAATACGATGTTTCAAAATCGCGTTACCTACGAAATTTGTCGTAAAAACGTATTTTATTGGACAATTACTATTGAAACTCGAACACAAAGATACTACCTATATTTTTTGGAAAAAACTCGCTTAAATTCGCTTGACAAATTATATGACAGTGATAATAATAAAGATGATTGATACTGTTTTTCCAAATAAAGTATTGTATTAACAACAATTTTATACTTTAATTTGATTTTAAATCTTAATACTTTGAAGTTAATCACATATTCTAACTATTAAACAGATGAACCATAAAGTGTATTTCCGCACTAAGGCATCGAGCTACAGTCCAAATTCTAAATTTACTGGTTTATTTACTGGTGGTAGGACCTATTGTGAGTTCGCGCAGGTAGGTACTAACCAGCCTGCCGTGAAGTAGCAATGCGTTTAGGTTTGAAGGGCGGAGCAGCCGTTGTAACTATACTGAGACCTTAGAACTTATATCTCAGGGTGGGTGGCGCATTTACGTTGTAGATGTCTATGGGCTTTGGTAACCACTTAACACCAGGTTGGCCGTGAGCTCGTCCAACCACCTAAGCAAGTTGTATCGAAATTTGCTGTAACATGCTTGTAGTGTTTTTTTTTAGGCGGATGGACGCCCTTCCGTCCCATATGATGTTATGTGGTCACCGGATCCCATAGACATCTACAACGTAAATGCCACCACCTACTTGAGATATGAGTACTAAGGCTTCAAGTTTTTACAGTGCAACGGCTGCCTCCCCCTTCAAACCGAATCGCATTACTGTTTCAAGGCAGAAATAGACAGGGCGGTGATACTCGTGCGGACTCACAAAACGTCCTACCACCAGTGGCAATGATTGACTTTTAGGAAAATGTTCGGCGATTGGCCATTTAAATATTCACTCTAGCTAGATGGGCGGTTTGTATGACCCTAACTCCAAATAACCCGTTCCCATACATATTAAAACTAAAATTACCTGATTTGTATCTCGAAGTAGTTTGTATAATATTGGGATGCAATGTGAACCAGTAGTAAGGCGTAACCATCGATAGAAAATATTCACTTTATTCAATTTCGTAGCGAATCTCCGAGTCGCTATAAAATTGTTGCTTCCACGGTTCCTAATAAATCGGCTTATCTCATTCCGATCCCGGCTGAGCGAGCTGTGTCGGCATCGCGTGTTACACGCTCAGCTTTTATTGTTATAAGGTTTAACAGCCCTTGAGATAATGTTTTCTTAGGTTATTAAGAATCGCAATCTAAAATACGATTAAAAGTCAATAATGTTTAATCTGTAAAGTATTTGCAATGCTGGGAATTATATTTTTTTTAAGGGGATTTTATGACCTGGTAACTAAGACCTTTAAGTCATGTCTTATTTAAATTTGTATTCTTATTTTTATGAAAAATGATAATTGGGATGAAATGAGATGTTATGGGATGAAATATAATCTCAGTAAAATGGAATCTCATTTACTGAAATTTTTTCAGTGGACTTTTTGGAGGCCCCCGACAAGTTACGTCCAGCGACTTTTTTTTTGTGCACTTTCACAGATATTAAATAGTTAGTAAACCACCATTATTACACATTTAAACCCGAAGAAACACTAAATAGACAAAATAAAACAAATCACACAACTTCACTCCTCCGTTCCCGCCAAAGTCTTGGGAATTATAGAATGGGTAAGCCATGTACCAGATAAAACGTTAAAAATATTTTTACTGAGCCTGAAATGTTGTGAATATTGACCGAAAGACATTTTTTTTAGCGGCACAGCCTTCTTTGCAACTATTAAAAATAGGATATTTTATTTCTTTATTGCTTTGTTGTGTGGACGAGCTCACATCCCACCTGATGTTAAGTGGTTACTGGAGTCCCTAACCATTTAAAAGTTAAATGCGCCACTCACCTTGTTATTTAAGTTCTAAGGTCTCAGGATAGATACAACGACTGCCCCACCCTTCAAACAGAAACGCATTACTAATTAACGGCAGAAATAGGAGGGGTGGTGGTACCTACCCGTGCGGACTTAAGCGAGGTCCTACCATCAGTAAAAATAAGACGACATTGTTGATGTTAATTATTTGAGTCTCAAAATACAAACCATTTAGTTGACACGTGAATTTGGCAAAGACCCTGTAATTTTTCGAATGTGTTTACATGAATACTGGCACACATTGCAAATATGAGACACCTAGATCGAGACTGCTAGTTGTGTGACGCTTACCTTAAACAATAGTAGAAGAAAAGTTAAGGATCAATGATCTTGGTGAAGTAACTCGTAGCGACGCAATCTACAAATGAATTCAATATAAAGCTTTAAAAAAAATTTTAGGTATGAAACTGAGTGTAAAGAAATCAATAAATCTGCCAATATACGCCCCACTAACTTCATTTTACAAACACAATATTTTCTACAACGTTTTTCCTGCCATGACTATTCAAGTTATCGTCTACTCAAATAATACAGTTCAGTAGAACTATGTAGATCACATTTCCTTTTATACATGTCTGTAACGTTTAAGACACCCACGTTATTTTTAGAACATAGCTATTTACGTTTCAATAATACAGTGTAAGAGGAAGGTATTGTGTTCAATCGTTTTGTCAACGTCCTCATCTTGACATTTAGTATCGAAATAAATAAAATATTCACTGTTATAGAGAATTTTATTTTTTAATATTACGGTCGCAAGCGGAATATTGCGTCTCAACCGCAAGATTAGGTGTGACTCTGGCCGCTTTGAACCAGTGCAAGTATCGTTTTAATTCTACCGCCTCCACAATCCGATGTGAATGAATATAATGTCAGTGGTGTTTTATTTTTATTTTAGAACGAAGTTCCTTATGGGACGATGCGGAGGGGTACCCTTTTTTTTTTCGGGTAGAGGGCCGAACCTCCTACGAGCGGAGGGGTACCCTAATCGAAAAAAAGCGTCCGTAACGTGAGATTTTTATTAGTAATGTACACAGTGTACGACTTAACTTTGTAATAATGTAAAAATTTAGTAATGCACACAGTGTACGACTTAACTTTTTAATAACGTACAAAAAAAGAACATATTTTTTAAACAGGTGCTTCGCGAACGCATCTAATACTGGATCAGAATCGCGACCCGCTGAGAAACCCACCGAAAAACTCGACGGGGTAATGTTTGGGCTAGAGTTTACGTAGAACTCTTTGGGGAGTTCGACGTGTACGGCTACCAGTGTCCCTATGCTTGTTCCTAACGTTAGAGCTGCAAGCATCTAATAATAGAGTTAGTAGATCGGATGGATCCATAAGGATGTATCTAGGGCGTCGACAGTAACTGGCTTCTACGGAAGCCGGAGTCGGGATATAAGTCAGCGGCGGCCACGGAGCGATATAAGCCACAGACACAGCCCACTGAGTTTCTCGCCGGATCTTCTCAGTGGGTCGCGTTTCCGATCCGGTGGTAGATTCTGCGAAGCACTGCTCTTGCTAAGGCCAGTGTTAGCAGCACTCCGATTTTTGAGCCTCGTGAGCTTACCTACACGTTAGGGTGAAGCTGAAATAGCCTCTCAAAGCTATCAGCGTAGGTGGGCAAGAAAATAAAAAAAGAAGAAGCAGTGATGTGTTTCCGCCGTTTCGGTCATTCGTGAACGCTAACTTATACCATAGCCACTGCAAACTTTAGACGTTTTATCTTAATCATCGAACAAGGATATTCCGTACTACGCAGGAAACACCGAGTGAGATACCAAACATATGATCGTCTCTGTATTTTTTTTATTGCTTAGATGGGTGGACGAGCTCACAGCACACCTGGTGTTAAGTGGTTACTGGAGTCCATAGATAACTACAACGTAAATGCGCCACACACCATGAGATATAAGTTCTAAGATCTCCGTATAGTTACAACGGCTGTCCCGCCCTTCAAACCGAAACTCATAACTGCTACACGGCAAAAATAGACAGGACGGTGGTACCTACTCGCGTGGAGTCACAAGAGTTCCTACCATCAGTAAAAGTAGCGGTGCCTTTCATAGAACAAAGGAAATCTGGCGAAAACCTAGACCGCACTAACTTGAAAATATACAACCTTCGAACCATATCATCCCAATTTTTAGTATATCAGGTACACCCGCTCGGTGGAAGATCATCACTTTGCTATTATCATTATCTCTATATATAAAAATGAATTGTTGTTCGAGGTCGACTCGAGAACGGCTGAACCGATTTGGCTAATTTTGGTCTTGAATTATTCGTGGAAGTCCAGAGAAGGTTTAAAAGGTAGATAAATATGAAAATTCTCGAAATCAAATAAAGTTTAGGTCTTTTATTTATCGATTGAGGCACTACGAAGTCTTCCGGGTCAGCTAGTATGTAATATAGTTTTTATGACATTGATGCAACCGATGCTCTTTCAAGCCAGAATACCTTTGGGCAGGATGAAGGTGTTTTCGCACAGCCTTACGGGCTAGTCATATACTCCAAGCCAACATACCCGTCACCATTTAAAACTACTGTGTTCTACTTAGAAAAATAGTCGAAGAAACGTGTAAGGTTTTACTAATTTTCTCGCCTAAGAAAAAAAAAAAGAAAAATTAACATAACGTTTATCAAAAAATTGGAACAATAAATCGCAAATGTGATTGCCGCGGAGATTTGTAGTCTGATAAAAAAATTCTAATATAACTAAAACACAGGCAAGCGCTCTCGCAGTTAAACGTGTAGCGTTATCAGTGACAGGTTTAAATGAAACACGTAGAACAATGTAAAGGGGTCGCTTCACGACTTGTAACTCGCGAGTTCGATGGAGGTCCTACAAATAAGCGAATGTTCGGTGAACCGCCAGCAATAATCTTCGGCTTCAATAAACGTATAGTTGTCATTTGCGAGCCCCGTAAAACCAATTTACGTTATCTATGCTAATCGTTACGTTATCTATGCTAATATATTATTAATATATATAAATTACGTGTCACGTTGTTTGTCCGCGATGGATTTTTTTTTTTTTTCGGGCCGGGGTCCGAACCTCCTACGAGGTCCCCGCGCCTAGGGGGCGCGCGGGGTATGTGAGACTCAACGATCTGCAGGTGTTGAGAGCAGATCGCGGGCCCAAGGATTTTAGGGCCCACCCACTAAACGACTCCCCTGCACTCTTACACCCGACGTCCGATCTCCGTCCGGGGTCAGAACCCGTTCAGAGTAGGGGGGTTCCCGCGGTCAACACTACAACCAGACACGCGGCGCCACCCCGAGGACGCCCGACCGACGGGTCGTCGAGGCGATAGTCGACGACCAACGACGTCGGTCTCCGCGGTACGGCGGCCCTACCAGGCCGCCCGGGCGGTGCCGCTGGTGTTCCGGGATACCCCGCTGGGCCAGAACCAGCCTGCCGGGTCGGAACGCGATACACCGCCGACCGGGTTGCTCTTCAACAGTATGTTCGGCGACGACAGCGACGACGAAAATGCGGACCGCATCGCAGTCCGCAGCCGCCGACGCGCCGTCCCGTCCTCCTGGTGCCAGCGCGCTAGAGTGACGGTAGCGTGCGGCGCAGCCTCAACCCCCTTAGGTCGCCCCGTGACCATCACCGGGAGGAGACTGCCTCCTCATAGGGGCTGGAGCTGGACAAACGCCCTCCTCCGACCCCCGGCCCGACGGCGGCGGCACGGCGCCGAGAGGGAAGAAGAGCTCTCCCTCTCCCGTTCCGCCGCCTCCTTCTGCGAGATGGTGGACTCGCAGAAGTCGAGCATCGCCTGCCAGGACTCGTCGCTGCCGAGCATCGTAGCCACGACGGTCGGAAGCGACAAGTCCGGTCCTATTTTTGCAACGAGGACGCGGCGCTGCTCCGCGAAAGCGGGGCAGTACGCGAGCGTGTGGTCCGCCGTGTCCTCGTTGCAGCCACTGCAGTGGTGGCATTTCGGCGTCGGCTCCCTCCGGGCGACGAGGTGCAGGTAGCGACCGAAACAGCCGTGTCCTATAAGCACCTGCGTCGCCCGGAAGGTGAGACGTCCTCGGTCGCGATTCACCCAGTCCGAGAGGACCGGGCGGATCGCCTCGACGGTCCGTCGCCCGTAGGCAGGGTCCGCCAGGCGGCGAGACCACGCCTCGAGCACGGCACGCCGAGATTGAAGCTTCCGCACTCGAACTTCCGCCGCGCCGGGACGCGGCTCCCCCCTGGAGCGGAGATCACATCGCCACGCGTAATCCGCAGCGAGCGCCTCCGCTTCCAGGTCCCAGGGAGGCGTCCCGGCGAGCACGCACGCCGCCTCGAACGAGACGGTGCGGTACCCGCGAACCGCCCTGACCGCAATCGCGCGCTGTGGCCGTCGCAACGCCGCGACGTTGTCGCGGGTCAGCGCGTGGCACCACACGGGAGCCCCGTACAGTGCCATCGACCGCACCACCCCCGTGTAGAGGCGGCGCACCACAACGTCAGGCCCCCCGACGTTCGGCAACAGCCGACTCAGCGAGCCGGCGGCTGCCATCAGTCGGGGACCTAATCTTTCAAAGTGAGCGCGGAAGCTCCAACGACCGTCCAGTACGAGACCGAGGTACCGCAACCCGGTCGCCTCAATCTCGACGCGAACGCCTCCGATCACGAGGTGGGCCCCCTGAGGCGGCGCTCTCCAGGCCCCGTGAAACAACAGGGCCTGGGATTTATCGAGCGCCACCTCCAGACCCAGCCTTCAGATCCTGCCGACGACGAAGGCCACACCCGCGCAGGAAAGACGGGCAGACTCGCGTAAATCCTTCCCCCGGGCCACGACCAAAGTGTCGTCCGCGTAGCAAACTACACTCAGACCCGGGAGAGGAGCGCTAAGGGCGCCCCGCAGGACCCAGTCCGCGATGGATGCCTAAACTACTGAACAGATTTTAACTTTTAATTTTTTTAATATGTGTTTTGTTCCAACTTAGACCATAGGATGGTTTTTATTTCGATTAATGGTCACAATATTTATTTATTAACAATAAAATGATTTTTTATGTTGATTATTGGTATTAATTGTAAGTTTCATAAGTCTAAAACAGATGGCGCCTTAAATCAGTTTTTACAGAAAACTGTAATACTGTCTGACATTAATATCTCATAGATGGCGCTGTGTTAAAAATACCAACGTGTCTCATAAACTACAATTTAATGGCATAAACACCACGTACTGCTGAGGCTAAAGTATAAGTGAAATTTATTTCGTAGTAAACGCAATACAGTGAAATCCATTTGTTTTAACTTTATTAATTTTTGGTATTAGCATAGCCGGCCACTTGTTATTTAGAAACAAAAACCTTAGCCACAGCAACGTGTGGCCAGGTCTGCTAGTATATTATTATAAAGAGGAAAGATTTGATTGTTTGTTTGTTTGCATTGAAGAGGCTCCGAAACTACTGAACAGATTTGAGATATTCTTTCACTGTTGGGAAGCTACGCTATCCTCGGGTGATATATGCTATATTATATTTAAAAAAAAAATTGGGATCCTTACTAAAACTCCAATACATGGGTTGGGTTACATACCCAAGGTGTAAAAAAATTATCTTAGAGCAACCGTTATCTCAAAAGAATCCCCATTCGTATTGTGATGTGATTAGCTATTTAGTACAGTAACTATTTACATAAAATATGATAAGTTTCTAACTTTTTCCGACTTCTGAACCGTTAGCAGTGTTTATTTATTTGGAAAACCAACAGTACAAACAAACATAATAATATTTTAAAAAAAGTGCTGATGTCTGTTACAGACCTAAATTTTGAAGTTTCTTTTGTCTTTTATCGTAATATTAGTTTTGATGTCAATTTAAGAGTTCATACTTTATAAAGAGATAAGATAACTCAGAACAGTCTTTCCATTATCTAAAAATAATAATTATTTAGGTAAAGCTACTTATAAATAGAAAATCTGCATTAGCTCACCGCCGGTTGGCAGAGTTCCCAGAAGGCTGGCAGCATTTCCACGCTGGATAGCAATGCTAATTCTTTGTGCAAAATATGTACCGGCCTTCTGGTCTCCCGAGGCCTCAAAAAGTTTTTTAGGTCCTTAAAAAAGCTTTTAGCTTTTATTTTCCATTATCTTGAATCTGAAATATGTTGAATGTTGGTAGAGAGTGCACCGTGGAAACAAGTGATATAATGAAATGCGTTGAGTCAACTGCCGTGTTAATTGCCACAAAGCTTGAGAGAGCCTTCCCGAACACTATCACATATGTGTGGTGCCAACGTGACCGTCAAAGCTTAAACAAAGGATGTCAACGATTTTGCGAGCTTTTGTCGGCTGTCGCTTTGTTTTATTTTCGAAATACGGTTTTTAGCTTAACTTCGTGTACGGAGCTGTTGAAGTTCGTAAACTGTTCCCAGGATTTTGTTAGTAGACACTATTGCTATGAACGGCGTATTATCTAATCTCCAAGCTTGTTTTCTAAAAGTAGTTATTGTTTCACTATGATTAGTTTTTAGGCGTTTTATCACAAATTGTTTCTCAAGCAGAGTAAGTTCAACAGAGTTGTAAGTGGTAGGTAGTGACCTCGGTAAGTGAGCTTACCGCCCACCTGGTGTTCAGTGGGTATTTACTGGAGCCAACAGACAGCACGGCGTAATTCCTGCGGATTGTTGGTTGTATTATATTTTAATTAGGCAGCTAGATGACCCGTTTGCTGATATGAAAGCTCATGCTCACATTACGCCCCACCACAATCAGTAAATAGGAAATCAGTAATGAATTATACATTAGAAAGGTTTATTTTAGTTCACAAACTAAAGTTATTCTTGTTTTTAATACGCTTTTATTAGCTTCAGACGTATGTATGTTAGTATCATTTGAACATGATTTTGACCCCCTTCAAATGTCGGATTAACTCTAAATTTGGTATATATTACTTATTAAGGACCGATGACAATTCAATATTAAAAAATAAATAAAAACGATTTAAAAAATTGTAATTCAACTAAAAAATTAAAAATAAATATTAGTTTAAAAAGACTAACAAAATTCAACTAAAAAGTAGAAAATAAATTATAATAAATTTGAATTAAAATTAGTGTAAGAAAAAATGATTTTATTATAAGAAAACCTATTTTAGTTGGATTTTCTATAAAAGCGTATTTTGTTAGTTTTTTTAAACTATTATTTATTTTAAATACCCCTAATCACAAAACCTTTTTAGTAATTGTATAAGGTTATTTGGAGTGAATCAGAACTTTACAGTTGGACTCGAGAAGTAGTTCATGTCTGTACTAAGTTCATTACGCCCCTAGAAGCATATAGCTTATTAAAATGGTGATTACGCCGGCACGTGTGCCCCGTGTTTAATCATTAATGCAAAGCACGTTACACGCCTGCCTAATAAACGTAGGCCAATCATATATTGTAGATTTTAGCACAAATTAAGCCCGATTATAATTATTTAGCTACAACGTTGTTGACATGCATGTGTTGCGTGTGAGCTTAATAAAACATCGGCAATGCAGCCATGGATAGGGAAATAAGAGGCTCTCTAATTGGTGGCCTGGTGGAAAGATGCTACTCCTTGATATTACTCCACTTACTACACTGAATTGAAGTGTCTTCGTCAATTATTTTGACTTCGAAGATTATGTAGATAATTGCCCTTTGGTTTTTAATAGTTCCTTTAATTCGATATGTTCAACGGCTTACCAAGTTCCTCGAACCTCCAAGAACTTCTCTGCTATTGCTACTCTTTCATAATAACATAAAGTTCTACCAGTCTCACTTCTGTCCCGATGTGGGAGTTGAACCTCACTAAAAACTCCTGCCGCTCACAACCGGTGCCCTACCCCGGACCGGGCCGGAGCCCAGTCGGAGCTACTGAGACGGCGGGACAGGGTTGACGTAGAGCATATTACATCCATCCCGCCATTCTCCAGACGCCGGACCGGCAGCCGCCAGCGACGCGACCACCGGTTCGGGCGCATTTAAGTTTTAGATGTCTATGGGCTCCAGTAACCACTTAACACCAGGTGGGCTGTGAGCTCGTCCACCCATCTAAGAAAAAAAAAAAAAAAATACCAATCTCGCCGAGACAACTAAACAGCACTCATTTTTCCAGCCGAAACCTTCAATACGTTCCCACGATATATCAAAGTCGATGAAACTACGAATCATAACATCGAGATAAAAAAAAAGTCGAAGTGCGAACCACTATAAATGCAAATCAACACGTCTCGTGATAAAAGAACAGATATATGTACAATGCGTCGTTGCGGATTGTCTCGACGAGGTCTCGTGAAGTCATCACTGCTATGAGCTTAGCGATAACAGATAGATCAGTTTCTGACATGCTCGATCTAGATATATTCTAGAAATACCAATTTTACGTAATACAATATTTTTTATGGTGAAGCCTGGTCCACCTATGTGGTCATCGTGGCTTAATACATCAGCACTTTTAACGACCACATCGGTTTCCATTATAATTTGAATAATATCAGTGTACGAACAAGGATATTAACTCCAAAGTATTTTTTCAATGAAAAAGAACGTTGTGCTTCGGGATTTTTTTTGGTTTGAAGGAAGGCCTTGATTTTAAGTGCTGAATTGGGGCCATAGATATCAGAACATAAGCGCTACAATCTACCTTGAGAGTTGCCTAGAGAGAAACATTTTTTAACAAGTAACGGGAGTGAACCACTCTCTTTCTTGAATCTGTGGTAGGATGTGGTAGAATTTTAGCTCATAGCATGCCCTACACCCGATAAATTCTCAGGTTTATAAATTGTACGACCTTAGTAGTGGAAATGGGTATCGGCAAGTGGTGGCATTTAGGTTATTATGTCTATGGCTGCCGCACGTAGTTGGAATAATCCATTAGACTATTAAGGATTAGGTAGGTAAACAAAAACTCTATAGCTCAAACGACCAATTTATATCAGGTGGTTCGTAAGCTTGTCGACTTGTTTGATACAAAAAAAATACAACTTCAGGTTTGACAGATATCTATATCTATATATTAATACGTGAAGCAAAAACTTTGTATCCCTTTTTACGAAAAACGCGCGGACGGAGGAGTATGAAATTTTCCACACTTATAGAGAATATAGAGAAGAAGTGCACAATGCTAATATTTTTTTTAAATAATGCATAAAAGATACATTAAATCAATAAAGAAAACATTACACACACTACATACCATGTATTTGACGCACACACGCATGCATACTATTTATTGTTAAACTTTTGTTCTTGACGTCTGTTGTCAAATTGAGAATAGATTAAATATTGTTTTAATTATTAATATTTTTTTATAGTGTAGTCTTGGCGAAATTTGTGATTATAGAAGTATAAAATACAATCATAACAGTGTACAAACTTACAATTCCAATTAATTATAGTCGAATTTCGACTACTGCGGGACCTCTAGTAGGTATTAATACGTGAAGCAAAAACTTTGTACACCTTTTTACGAAAATTGCGCGGACGGAGGAGTATGAAATTTCTCACACGTATAGATAATGTAGAGAAGGAGTGCAGAATACAATTTTTTTTTTTTAAATTATGCATAAGAAATATTTTAAATCAATAAATAAAAACATTACACACACCACCATGTATTTGACACACACACGCATATATACTCTTTTGTTTATATGTATTTGTGGTCAAATTGAGAATAAATTAATATTGTTTGTCGTTAATCTTATCTGTCTATAGTGGATGTAGCCTTGGTAAAATCTGTTATTAAAGAAGTAGTTTGACAATAGAACCTTTTTATTGTTCAAACTTATAATTTCAATTCAGTATGGTCGAATTTCGATCACTGAGCGTCACTAGTTGGTTTAAGCTTGCTAATTTTTCCACTTGATCCAAACAAATCCATCGAAATAGGATTATTCAAAAATAAAATACAAATCCACGAACCAGATGAACTGTATCCTATGATTTTAATTTTCATTCGATAGATGAAATGTTAAAAATGGTTGAATCGAATAAAACAAAAGATGGCTTAGCGTATTTGTTCGAATGGAGATCGAAGCGTATCGTAGTACGCCAGGCGGGCACTAAAGGTGAGCCTACAATAAAAATTGCATTTGCATTTATTTTATTTTATTACATAGATGCACCTGGTGTTAAGTGGTTACCGGAGCTCATAGACATCTACAAAGTTAATGCCACCAGTATAGTTACAACGGCTGCCCAGCCCTTCGAACCGAAACGCATTACTGCTTCACGGCAGAAACAGGCAGGGTGGTGGCACCTACCCGTGTGGACTCATAAGAGATCCTACCACTAGTAAAATGCGGACGACATTAACTTAAAGTAAACACTGCCCATGTAAAATTTGATACCTTTCCTATAATAATCACACAGTTAAACATATACACAAGTTCAAGTCTAGCCGTTATATCTGACAATGTCCAAATTCAAAACTGAAGCCTCAAAATTGAGAGATATATCTATGTATATTGATGATTTATTAAGATCGTCTATATTAAGAACCGCATAAAAAATAATAAAATCTATTTGGCCACTAGGTATGTCCCTGCCTTAATTCCACAGTAACACGAGCAAACGTTAAAGTTTCAATGGTTCTCTGCAAAATCAAATTCAATCGTTGCCCGCACGCGTCCGTGATTCGTTTTGAATTAGATATGAATGTAGAAAATTTTACTGGTTCACGTGCTGCATTTACCATCCAAACGATTTTTGTGTATTACATTATATATAGTTAACGATACATATTATGATACTGTATAGTGCGAAAAAACTAAATCTTTGCATTTTTTCACCACGGCGTTGCGGCGGTGCGCTGGTTCTATATTTTCGGTGGTTTCTGCGGGAGCAAGTATCGTCAAAAGGTGAATAAAAAAATAGCAGCAGGCCGAGGCTAGGTAATGAGAAGTAGATGTACTTCTCATTACGTAGCCGTATTATTACTGGTGGTACTCTTGTGAGTCCGCACGGGTAGGTACTACCACCCCGCCTATTTCTGCCGGGAAGCAGTAATGCGTTTCGGTTTGAAGGTTGGGGCACTTGTTGTAACTATACAGAGACCTTAGAACTTATATCTCAAGGTGGGTGGCGCGTTTACGTTGTAGATGTCTATGGGCTCCAGTAACCACTTAACACCAGGTGGGCTGAGCTCGCCCTCCCATCTAAGCAATAACAAAAAAAAACCTTCCTGTCAACCCGCCACTGGCTTCTTATAGGCTGCGCAATCCAAGGAACGTGACTACTACACAATGCGTAATGGCGGCGGTCGACCTGATGCTTGACTCCTCTAAATAGTTTGTTCACAAAGCAGGTATACCACTCGCACAACGACGTGTATGATCGTCCGTAAGAGTTCGTAGTATAAAAGCAGTAAAAGTCCATAAAACTATTGAGATGAAAAAACAAGCGGCGTGTGCGTATACAATGTGTGCTGTGAGGTCGGCAATAGTATTCTTTAATCTTCTTATTTTTTTTAAAACTGTCCATTCGATAGGTTTTATGTCTACTCTAATAAAAAAAACACTGTATATAACACTGTAACAGAACAAAAATCATCTACTAAATACAGAATACATGCTCCTTGTTTTAATAGTTTAATATTTAGTAAGCAAGCGGTTTCTAAAGGAACCCAAATGGCACATCCTCAAATATTAATTCGTTTCATGTATTATAGAGGTAGGTGTCATTAGTACAGCTTTTCGTTTTCAGAAACTATTTCGATTTCTTGATAACTAAAGTGCGAGAGCAGACACCGCAACGCGAATGGACTGGTTTGTATCCAGAAGCGAATAATATGAGCTCATGGTGTTCGAAGATAATCTTTTTTGTGGAGAAAATAACTGATGACCCAGAGTGTTTAGTTACTTTTCTAATTAATACAAGGGATCCTTTGCTTTTCAACGAGTACGGGTCGATGCCCTCATCCTCCTGGGTTATGGTACAGGTAAATGATACTACCAAGGTTTTTTTTTTTAAGAAGACCATTCCCTTTCTATGTAGTATGCGAGATGTACCTAACATATTAATAGTTAGATCGACCGGAGCACCAGCTTTTTGACATTTATAGCAAAATTGAGACAGTTGCTTAGAATTCCAAATATGAGTGTTCAGAAAATGGGACACAGAAAAATTCATTTTAAAGCAATATTACCTATTGTTCGAAGCATTGAATTAGACATTGGCCTAGATTTATATCCCAAACAATACTGCGGCGGAATCGAGAGGAAATTATTGATACGTGACTGCCCGGGGTTTTGTAGTTCCGTGCTCTGAATTTTATTTACATTTCATACCATTTTGCTGTATATTGAACGATGATTGGGGTCAAAAAATGATTGACAAATTTCGAAAGATTCATTACTGCCAAGGGACGACAGATATCGAACTAGTCGAACGGTTTTGCAATGTGAGTTTAAGAAAAACGGAAAAACAGAACAAAAATCGCGGCTACTGGAGATCAATATTTTTAAAATGTTTTACTGGTATAAATGAGTAAATACTCGTAAGTTTAAATACCACCTAGATCTAAATGACTATCCGAGGTAGACATCTCACTAGACATCTCAACAGAAAGTCGCCGATCTTGAGACGGAATTATAGGATTGCTAAAAATCACCCACATTTCAATTGGATTTTTGTTGTCGCAAGGTTGAATGGAAAGTTATCCCACGTATTGGAACTGTGGGGTGGTCGTTGGATTTGAATCCACTAGTAAATTCATTTTACTTTTGCAGTAGAGTGAGGTATTCGCAAAAATGGCGGTCTTCATTTCTACTGGTAATTCTAGCCCACAATTCTAAACCCACAAATTTGAACTTTTATTTATTTATTAGCTGTCGTGGTAATTCGAGATATAGCCTAGCCTTCAATAGTCGGTGCCTATAGACAAAATAATCTGATCTTTCGGCTTCAGAATAGATTAAAGTTGCATTGGGAGATCGACCGTTATCCGTCCAATCGGAATGTAATTACGCGACTCCTTTGGGGTAGATACAACCTGGGTTCGCAATGTGGCCTGTCACCACGCTTAAAGTAAGAATAAAAACTAAAAGGTACAAAGGAATTGGACATAGATCCTATTATTTAGGATTTTGCAACAGAACCAGTAGACTTGGAGTCAAATAGACTCAAGCTAATTGCCAAATATACTAATCGACTATTAGGTCCTCTGACCTAACTACATTAATCATTTTGTGGTGAAATGTAATTAGTATTCCCTACTATCGAAATAAATGCTAAACAAGTTTCCCAAATTACATCGACCTTTGATTATTAAAGCGAAAGTAAAAAAAAACATGGCGTGTCACTAACTTATTAATCTTTAATCTAAACGTGAATAATTAACGCATAATATGGCCGTTCGAGTCCAGTTCAATGGAGTTGTGTTAACGAACGCACGACTCTTGTACTCTCATTAAAACTAATGAGGAACGTTTGACGGGCGCGTCATTTGTGCGACCCGTTTGAGAGATTAACGAGCTACAGTCGTAGGACCTAGGCACACTGGATGGGCATCTTAACTAAATATTCATTTGGTCTAGCAAAAGCCGATTGTAATAGGTCGGGGAAAAAGTCTTTTTGCATGAACATACATACTATAATGCGAAAGTAATCAACAGAAAGGGTGTGGTTTTTCATCATGATAACGCTAGACCTCACACATCTTTAGCCACTCAGCAAAAATTAAGAGAGCTTGGCTGGGAGGTGTTAATGCATCCGCCATATAGTCCTGACCTTGCACCTTCATATTTCCACCTGTTTCGATCTCTTCAGAATTCTTTAGGCAGTGTCAGATTAACATCACGAGAGGACTGCCAAAATTGTCGCGGTATTTTGATCAGAAACCCCAAAATTTCTATAGCAATGAGATCATGTCCTTACCTACAAGATGGCAAAAAGTTTTCGAACAAAATAGTATCTACATACTTTAGTTAAATGTAAATAAGCTATAATATAATATTAAAAAATGTTGTAAATTTTCTTAAAAAATGCGAAGAAACTTTTCCCCCAACCTTATATTTTGCTCGGACTGTATAACTTAAGTAAGTCCTTTTGTAAAACGGGTCGTGCTCAACGAATTGTTGGTTAACGCTGTTAGGCTAGCGAACTTCCTGGAAGATTCGACTTGCTTAGGTAAATCAACAGACAGACCGTGGCTACCTGTATTCAAGGCAATAAAAATGCAGTCACTCTTTTTTTCCCGTATATTGAGATAGTCGCAATCTTATTTATTTAAGTAATTGTCGCTGATTTTGATCTGTGCACTGTTATATGTTGTCTCGTTCTTTATCAAATGTAAGAGAAAGAAAAAGCTTTAAATCTTCAATAATTTATGTGCTTATTGTCCCATCCATGTTTTTTCTGAAATCCATGTTATATAGTTAATACGTTACGGGCTTTCAGTTACGCGTGTTTTTTCAGTGGCGCCCATAAACCATTAGACTTAGCTTTTGTGATCGTAAATGTGTTAAGGGGAAAGGTAGAGCAAAGCTTTTTGGGCACTTCTAAATCATAATTCGAATTTATCTTCAAAAGCTTTTTGAACGTTTCCGTCATATGTTTTTTTTTCTAGTCGAGAAATCAAAGGTCTCTTTTCTGTGAAATAAGAGTTCTTGGTAGGGTTCAATTGTACGTAGTTGCTTTTGAAGCTATGTCGAACTAATTTCGGTGTTTCCCATATACTATGAAGTGTAATTCTTTGTCTTAGGGATAGGTTTCGTAATCGAGATGTTGTCTTTCATTCTAATTTTGTTTAATATAATACATATAATTAGTGACTCTGTTAAAATCTTGTATAACAGTGAACGGAGATTATGTTTCCGACAGCTATTGTTTACGCTCTCAATGTGCAAAGGTTTCCCGACAATGACGTTAGATTATGTCGAGAAATAAATGAAGATTATTTTGTAAAATTTGGAAGTGATTCCTGAATTTAAGAGACGCAATTTATTCATATTAAATATTGGTTGCTCTATTTGCAATATCACCAGGAATCAGTATTCCGAATGAATATTATAATTCTTATTGAACTAATCTATTAGGTAATCTATCAGTATCTAAATCAAGGAACGAGGTCACAACCAGCCTGCTTATACATGTTTACGGGAGCCAATTGCTAAAAACAAAGTGAATTGCGATACCTACCTTCAGGTATGCCTTCGAAGTATCAATTGTGTTCTATACAGGATTTTTTATTTCTCCAGACTGGGGCACATGACCTAAGCGTGCACAATACATCACTACATTAAGAACAGAATTTCAAAATTTAAATTTAAATTGATGGATTAACTGTCATAGGTGTTCGAATATACACAATATCGTAGTTACTGTATACAGAAATAATATGCTATAAATGCTATATGCATTAAATTTGCAGAAGGGCGATTTGATTTGTTTGTATGTTTGTTACTGAGTCAACCAAGGACTTGGATGAACTTTGTCATAGATAAAATTTTTAGTCTGGATTAAAACATGTCATCATCATTTGGATTAAAACATATACTTTAATCATGGTAATTTGCTTGCAAATCCAATGGTCATAAGCTATCAGTGGACCAAAGCGACTCATTCTGAATTATATACTAAATTAAAATATATGCTTCCACCGGGAACAATTGTTTATAGAATTAGACCTTCTTATTTTTTAATTTCTAGTATGATCCGATAATTCGCTCTTAGTTACGAGTATTAGGCACAATATTATTATTATAATATTAAATGGAAATCCAGATTTTCAAATTTTCGATTTTAGATAATATGCTGTGCTACCTTTTATTAATATCTAACGTCTTCTGATCAAACAGTCTTGAGCTTCTAAACTTTGCGTGAAATATATCAAGTTGCGGATGTTTGTTTTTAAGTTATCGTTATCCAACTTAACCGAGATTAAGCTGCTTCACGATTTACGTAGCAAAATTAACTTGGCCATTTTTGAAAGTCACGTTTATCAGGAAGTATTTTATTTTTGTGGATTTGAATACTCAAAATATCGAAGTATTGTTAATAGGATAAGTGGTACAACAAAACATTGCATAAAAGAGTTTCCGTCTAGAAACCGTGGATTATATGTTTAACTATTTTCATATCCTTTATTTCTTATAGTTTTTATATTTATTTATATATTTTTTTATATTTTATATTTATTTATATATTTTTTATATATTTTATATTTTTTTATATTTATATTTATTTAGTTTTTATATTCTTATAGTTTATGCTGGTATAGTTTATGTCCATTAGAAGCAGTGGTCAGTTACTAGGAGGGCTTAGTCGGCTGTGCAGATTGGAAGTTATATCAATTCAGACATTCTAAAAATCACGGTCTATTCGCCCTTTCGTATTAGCGACAGCTTTATTTAGAGAATGAGACTGTTCATCCAGGCTTAATTTTCCAAATTCTTAGGCAGGATTTAAATAATTATTGGTTACCGCCCCAATAAAGAACACAAGAAATTTGGAAGATGTCTCAATATCGGTAACGATATTCTCGAGATAAGCTCCGAACAATAATAAACGTTTTTTATTGTTCTTATTTGTTGTTCTTATATTGTTATTATTTATTATAGATCGAAGTGTCTACCGAGCATTTTCAACCGCTCAGTAAAATATCTTAGCTTTGTCGATACCCCCTAAAATTACTTGAGTGAAAATGTTTTTGACGTGACAACATCTTATAATTCGATGGAGCCAGCTGCACGCACGAAAAAACATGACTCATGCAGCGTTACCTCGCTCTGAGGCGTTCCATTTAAGGCTTGAAGTGCAAGCGAGAGCGCGCAACAAGCGACAGAGAGGCACAATCGGTCTCCGCGTTCAGCAGCGTTCGACATCTGTCTCTCTCCTACTTGAGTGAGCGATGCATCCGCGTGGACAGCTGCTTTACAATAATACATTTACAAGTTTTCGCCAAGTATGAAGATCAGTGAAAAGTGAATGTAGTGTCAATTGTCCATACAAAATATCTATCTGTTATGTTTGTAATAAATGTTAGTGTGTCACTGGCCGTCTTGAGTATCACTTGTCCCCATACACGCTAACACAACATTGGCGACGAGGTACCCACACTAAAAAAAAAAAAAAATGTCTTTCGGAAATTTAAGTAATTTCGATCATAACACGCAAACTTGGAAGACTTGGAGATGCAGACTCACACAGTGGTTCATCGCGAACGATATTAACGTGGTGAAAGATCCAGCAGGAGTCAAAAGACGGGCCATATTGCTTAGCACACTCAGCGAATCTACCTACAAACTGGCAGCTGATCTCGTGTTGCCTAAAGAAGTTCAAGAAGTACCATACGAAGATATAGTTAGTGCCTTGGACAACCATTTCACTCCACAATCAGTGGGATTTGGCGAGCGTCATCATTTTTATGCCGCCACACAACTACCCCAGGAGACACCATCACAGTGGGCTGCGAGGTTACGAGGTCTCACTTCTCAGTGTAACTTCAGAAATGTAGAAGAAGCATTACGGGATCGATTCATTATGGGTATGCTGCCGGGCGTGGAGAAAGAAAAAATGTACGTGCAGGAGCTGGCCGGACTGACCTTCGCCAGGGCTGTGGAGCTGGCCGAGAGCTTGCGCAGCGCCCGCGCGGCTGCTGCTGCAAGCGCTGCTACCGAGGCTGTCGTTACAGAGCTGTACAAAATAGGCAAACGTTCTCCGACTAGTGTACACCAAAGTGCAAAAGTAAAGTGTTCCGTGTGTGGTTATTCGAATCACAAAGCCGCGGAGTGTCGTTTTGCGAGTTACACTTGTAGGAAGTGCAACGAAAAAGGGCATTTGCGTAGAATGTGCAAAAGAGTCAATTATGTTGTAACGGAGGAGAACGAGGAAGGTGACGGTGACGACGGTAAAATTTGTAACATTCGATCTTTGCGAGGTGAACCATTAATCGAAGCCGTGTGTGTCAATGGTATCAAAATGAACTTTGAGATTGATAGTGGGTCAGCTGTTACCGTTATGTCCGTAGATACATATAACGAACATTTTAAAAACATTCCCTTATTAAGCACAAATAAGAAATTATTAAGTTACTCGGGTGACGTGTTAGGTTGCGCCGGTCGCGCTCAGTTGTTAGTGGAGTGGCGGGGTCGCACGCGCCAGCTCGACGTGTACGTGGTGCGCGATGGCGGACCGCCTTTACTGGGCCGCGATTTCATCGCACAATTTGAACTGCAGCTAGCGCCCGTATATAAATGTGCCACTACCCGTGACACGTTGAAATTAATACAGGAACAATACCCCGTCGTGTTCTCGGACAAGCTAGGTAAATTCAACAAATATAAAGTTAATTTGAAATTAAAAGAAAGTGCTCATCCTATATTTTTTAAACCACGGCCGGTCGCATTTGCTCTGCGTGAAAAAGTAGAAAAAGAGATAAACCGTTTAGTGGGACTGGGAGTACTCCGACCAGTCGAGCATTCAGACTACGCGTCACCAATAGTCCCGGTACTGAAACGTGACGGTTCGGTCCGTATCTGCGCGGACTACTCAGTTACTATAAACAAGCAGTTAGTTGTAGAACAGTATCCGTTGCCTACCGTAAACGAGTTGTTTTCTAAACTATACGGGGGCCAGAAATTTACTAAATTAGATTTGTCTATGGCCTACGGTCAGTTTTGTCTGGATGAAGAATCCCAAAAGTTAACTTGTATCAATACGCATAAAGGGATCTTCGCGTATACGCGTTTGGTGTTCGGGTTAGCTAGTGGGCCATCAATTTTCCAGCGAGCCATGGATACAGTACTAGCGGGCCTGGACGGCACGCTGTGTTTATTGGACGATGTGCTCATAACGGGTCGCAATGACTCTGAACATCTTGAGAGACTGCATCAGGTCCTACAACGGTTGCAAGACGCAGGATTTGTTCTACAAAAGTCTAAATGTCAGTTCTTTCAAGATGAGATTAATTATTTAGGGTCTACCATTAATAAAGAGGGGCTAAGGAAATCACCCGATAAAATAAAAGCGATATTAAAGGCACCGGCGCCTACCAATGTTAGTCAACTACGATCTTTCTTAGGCTTAGTAAATTATTATAGGAATTTTGTACCGAATGCATCTTGTATTCTCGGGCCATTATACGAACTTTTAAAAAAAGAAACAAAGTGGCGTTGGTCTAAGTTACATGATAAGGCGTTTAATGAAATAAAAAAAATGTTAGCATCCGATAATGTATTGGCCCATTTTAATCCTAATGCAAATATAATTCTCACTGTAGACGCGTCGCCCAATGGATTAGGTGCTATTCTATCACAGGTGAGTTCCGATGGCCAGGAAAAACCTATCTCTTTCGCTTCGCGCACGCTCAACGACGCCGAGAAAAGGTACTCACAAATCCAAAAGGAAGCAACCGCGATTATATTTGGTGTTCGTCGATTTCATCAATATTTGTACGGCAGGTCAAATCCATTTATACTAAGGACGGACCACAAACCGCTGCTCTCGATATTTGGCCCACAACGAGGCATCCCAGAAGTCTCGGCAAACAGACTTCAAAGATATGCAATTTTTCTAAGTGGTTATAATTATGTAATCGAGTACGTGAAGAGTGCAGATAATAGTGCGGACTATCTGTCTCGTGCGAGTCTACCGGCCGGCGCGGGCGCGTGCGATGGTCGAGGCGGGGGGACCAGGCGCGGAGCGGGAGCGGTCGATGTCGATGCATTCGACAGCGCCTCTTATGTTTGCTTCGTAGTGCAAGGCGCACTCCCGATATCGGTGACTGAATTACGTAACGCAACCAGCAATGATAGCATATTACGTGAAGTAATCAAATATATTCAAAACGGATGGCCTAAAAAAATTATTAACGCAGAAGTTAAGCCTTACTACTTATGTAGATTGCAACTGTCCGTTGAAAATGGTTGCGTTATGAGGGGTCATAAAGTGGTGATACCAGGGAGTTTGCGTCACCGTATTTTAACAGAGTTGCATACCTCACACATGGGCATAGTTAAAACAAAGGCTGAAGCTCGATCTCGATGTTGGTTTCCAGGCTTAGACGACGCCCTAGAAAATATGATTAGCTCATGTGAGGTGTGTATGCAGCTACGACCGACTCCGCCGCGCACTCCGGTGTGCCCGTGGGAATACCCCCCACAACCCTTTTACCGTGTACACTTAGACTTTCTAGGTCCGCTGAATGGTCGGATGTACCTCGTCCTAGTAGACGCGTACTCCAAGTGGCTTGAGGTGTACGAGATGGCTTCCACAACTACTAGTGCGGTCATTGAAAGAATGTATGAGTACATGTCCAGATACGGATTGCCTCATACGGTAGTTACGGATAACGGTACTAATTTTTGTTCTCAGGAGTTTGTTAATTTTTGTACACTAAACGGTATATCTCATATGACTTCGCCGGCATACCATCCGGCAAGCAACGGACAAGCCGAAGCTTATGTGAAAATAGTAAAAAGGGGTATCAAAACTTGTTTGTTGAGTAGTACAAATGCTAGGGAAAACAAACTGCGACTATACAAATACGTTTTCGATTATAGAAACTCAATTCACTCAACAACAGGAGTGTCTCCGGCACAGTTAGTGTTTGGTCGCAAATTACGTTCACGTTTAGATTTAATGAACCCGCGTTCGCCGCCGTCACCTTCATCTGCTTCGTTGACTGATTATGTTGCATCTAAACAGTGTACGCAAAGTAAAACAAAAGGAGGGAAAGTCAGAAATTTTGAGCAAGGCCAAGTAATTATGTACAAAAAATATCTTGTTAATAATAAATATACGTGGTGTAAAGGTGTGATATTAAAGAGAATTGGTAAAAACGTATACATTGTAAAAGACTTTAAATCTTCAATACAACTCAAGAGGCACTCTGAACAGCTGTTACAAATAAAATTAAAATTTTCTTTTGAAAAATGAAACCATTCCCTCAGTATTTTCTTATGACGTTGTCACGTTCAACTATCGTCAGTAAACTGACTTTACAGACAACCGTTTTTATTATTATTTTAGGATACCGTCGCCCATGGACCACAGCAATGCCAGGGGCAGAGCCAAGTCGCTGCCTACCGTGTATTAAGAGTTATTGTGTGGCCTCACACAAGATCGACCGAGCGATGAAGATATAGGAGGCGGCTGGCGTGGTTAATCTTACGTACCTCCACCGGTCTTGCAGCTGATGATGTTGATTTGATAAGTGATAATCTAAAAGCTTAAAACCGAATAAGTTTACGCGTATCCACAGACGTCTTTGTTCCGAAGTATCATATTTTTATTAAGAAAAAACAAGGCAAAAACACACAATAAGATTCACTAACGAAGGAAGAAATATCCGGACAAAGACTGTATGTACAAAGTGAAAATTGTAAACGAACTTTACAGTCGGTTTTTACTTTAGGTGTTTGCTTCGCGAATTTTTTCTTGAGAAAATGAAGCAAGATCCCCTTTGTGCTTCATTTAAAAAATATTATGATGTTGACGATGACAAGTTCAAAGGAATATCGTGTTTATACTTTTTTGATAGGGTTTTAGAATATTTCTAGTAGAAATCAATTTTTTAGGGAAGGTGTCAATAATTTGGGCTTCTGAAAATTTTAGTCACAATTTGATAGTCTTGTTGTCAATACAATGCTGATGATAATGGCGCAAGCTATTAAGAGTTAATGCTAAATTCAGTAGAGACGTAAGAAGTGGCTTTTTATATAAACATATTTCCACTAATAGCTTACAAAGTACCATAAAACAAATATTTTTTTTTTACTGAAAACATTTCTACTTTCAAAGAGAAGAACATTAAATGATCTAATCGAGATTTAATAGCAATATCCATATCCATAGTTAACAAAATGTAGCATTTCTAGGGTTCAATTAGTGTGTCCTTGAGTTGCATCACTCCATCTTTTGCTTGGATGTGACAAAAGGCCGACAAAGGGGCTCACCAGAGTATATGCAGCAGCTCTCTGAGTTGTATACGAGTATGATCACTTTTCGGTAATTAATGGCGATGGGATCTAATCGTAAAGCTGTAAGTAAAGTTGTTCATCACAAATTTTTTCAACTACTTCATAAAGTAATCTAGAATTTCTATAAAAGTATGTATGTTTAGTTATCGATCAGAGCCCGAAGTATTACTTCTCAGTTCAAACAAAAACGTCTTAATTACTCCAAGACTAAGTGTCCTCAAACTTTAGTGCCTTAAAAACGTAAGAATCATTTATTTGCTTAATCAAACCCCGATCTTATTAATTACGAGAGGTCGGGCCCGAGGCGAGTTCGGGACGAGAAATTATTGTTCAAGTTTTACTTCGATATGGGGGCGCGATTCGTCTTATTATTAATTGGTGGGTTTGGAGACTTGAAAAAAGGCATTTTAAGGAATAGGAATAAGGGGTTTTACAGAGGATGATTGAGGTATTTCCAGCTTGTCCCAGTGTCATCAGTGTCTAATTTAGCTGGTGCGTGCATATTTGCCTATTCTCAATGTCATAGATATTGTTGAAATATCTTTTACAATCTTATTCTACCCCGCTACTACTAAGAAGATGGCATTGAGGTATTCAATTAGGTGATAATATCCTCATCTCCTTAAGCTTGTTAAGTTTTGTTTGGACAAACTTAGTTGCTAGGTTCAGATATAAAGCAATCTTCATTTCCCGTTTGAAGAGTAATGTAGCCAGTGTAACAATTTATCTGAAACATTAATATATCTGCACCATTATACTAAATCATAGAATAGGAATGTGTGTGTAGGGTCAGAATTGGTTAATTTTTTCTCATTTGGTTACGGAACCCTAAAAAGAAATGGTTAGCCAAGACTATTCACGTATTTTAAATTAGCGGTACGATCGCTAATAATGGTACGGATGATTTATGTTGAGCCGTTCGCTTACATTATTATAAAGTCACGAAAAGTGAGCAAATGTAGAAAAATTAAGAAAATTCATCGACAGCCTGAATAATTGTATTCTTCTGTAATTTTTCAACACGAAAACGTTACGATCTGCACTGGAACGAAACGTTTCGTCCCGAAACGACTCACGATCCATTTGTTTCGTAAATTGAGTTGCGAGCCCTTCGATGTCATTTTAATATTTACAATTTTCATTAAGCTCACTTGGGCACAAAAAATCCAGTTAATTTCTCGCTGAAATTGCCCGATTTAGGCCTGTTTTTATTAGATAGAAGAGTTCTGTTCTCCGGAACGATTTGTTCGTTGTGTTTACTCAAACCATCGATGAGTCTTGGCTTGTCAAAGGCTCTGCCAATAGATACCATACCCAGTCATATTGTATTCTAAACTGTGACTGTATTGTTGTTTCATTCTTAAGCTAAGTACCAATGAATACCTGAAACAGCCAAAGATGTACCTGAGAAGTGTAACTGGTTTTACGTTATTAAAACAAAACCACCGGGTAATGTCTTCTTTTACCCACTGCATATAACTAAATGAAAGCAAATGGGTCCTTTAGTGTCTGAATTCAAACTATTTGTATGATAATTAACAGGCGCGCATTCGGATTTTAAATATCTCGTTAATTAGTCACGTCCGTTGCGCTCTTTGTTTTAACGTTCGAATATCAGGACCCGGAATGGTTATAACTATAAAGCCATTTCGTTTGACGAAAAATGACAATGTCCCATGTTTGGCGTAATTTGAAGTACTCACTATATTTACGTTGAAGTTCATCCCTTTTTGGGGGTTGGGTTTTTGAGCCGTCATCGAAGTTGGTGTTAAATGGATACCATAGATGTCGAAATCTAACTAGGGTTGTGCTACTTCACAAACTGCCCAACTATGAATGAAATTTACATTGAAATTTTACCAAATGGTTGGTCAAGCAGCTGCTACGCCGGCTACGGATGGAAATTGACAACAATACCATTAATTTTAAGACAGGAATCCCAAATGATGTTCTTTGAAACTCAGAAGCAATGTGCTTACTTTATGATCGAAAAGCGTATTTAAATGCGTAAATACTATTGACTGAAAATATTTATTTCGAATTAAGCAGCAATACTCTAAATCTTTGATGGTTAAAGTAAAAAGGTGATTACTAGTACAAAATCTGTGAGGGTAGAGATGCGAGACTTTTGTATGACTTCCACAACACAATTAATACTCAATTTAATCTATAATATCTATGGCTGTAACTACTTTTAAGAGAGCGATAAGGGTTTAAAAAATAAAAAAAAAAACAAAACAAAATGACACTATTGCAATTTTATATATGTATATTATGTACCTAGTCAGGTCATAAATTCTGTCACATGTTTAATGTAAAATAATTGAAACAAGTTTATTCATTATGTAACCATTCATATACCAAAATGAACTTAACAAAACATAGATACTTCTTCTTCTTCTTCGGGGTCGTCGTACTCCCTTACGGGGGCACGGAGCGGGCCTCGGGGTAAACCCCACTACCCGGGCAGACGCTCCCTGCCACATAGGGCAGGGGTGAAATGGATGCAAGACTGGATTGGGGGGGGGCTGTTCGCAGCGTGCTTCGGCACACTCACATCGACAAAAATACATACATATATTTAATACGACGGGCTTGATGATGCAGGAGGAGTGGTGCCCGCGGACGACGCACCCCGGCGCCGGCTGCTGTCCTCTGCTTCCTAATGATAATTTTTTTTTTTTTGTTTCTTTTTTTTTTTCCCTTACTATCTAACTACAACTAACTACAACTAAACTAAAGCTAACTAAACTACTATATACAACAGGGACAACAGTCAGCATCCGTGGGGCCCGCCACCGGCCCCATGCCGCGGCCCCACCTCTACAAACCAGAGGAGGAGCCGCGGCACTAGTTTGGCGCTCACCCGTTCTGGGCTCCCCAAAAGGAGAAGACCATCGCGGGGAGGGACCGATATGAAACACTCCCCAGACGGGGGAGTGGTCCACCCAACGGGGGTGGAAAATGGGTCCCCATAGGGGGGCACCCCAACGATGTGGGGGGAAGTGAAGACTGTGGACAGCTCAGTCCCATGGGGGCACTCATTATGAGCACTCCCATATCACTCCGGTTAAGCCGACTATCTTACCATAGCCGGGGGTTCCAGTAGCTCCCTTGGTAGCGCCCGACCATCAGGTGGTCTGGCGTGCAAGGGAGCTATATTGTGGAGGTGCTCGTGGGGTCCACCGTCAGCCCGCTCGTAAAGATTACGAGCTAGCCTCCGGATGAACTCCTCGAGCGACTCCACATCCAGATCCCGGGCGATTACGTCATTTCTGACGTAACGCCCTGCTCCGACTATCGTGCGAAGAGCCAGATTTTGCTGGACCTGTAACCTCGCCCGCATACCCTGCGGGATGAGGTGATACCAGGCCTCAGCTGCGTACGTGATACGGGAACGGACATACGTCTTATAAATGCCGAGCTTAGTCCTGACCGGCAACCTGGAGGCCAACACCGGCCGGAGGAGGAATCTCGCACAGCGAGCGGCCGCCAACGCCTTATTGGCGTGGGCGGTCATCCTCAAACTCCGGTCGATATCGACCCCCAAGTACCGGACGCTGGATCTAAACTCGACATTAGCGCCACGGAGACTGAGCTGTCCCGGGACGACTGTTGTGCGGACCGGACCGAAGAGGATAGCCGCAGTCTTCCCCACGTTGACCGCGACCCTCCATCGGTCCAGCCACTGGGGCAGTAAGTCCAAAAGCCTCTGCATCCTCAGAATGGCCGCAGAGGGGACGTTGGATGACGAGAAGTAGGCGCTGTCGTCGGCAAACAGCGCCAACTTCACGTCTACTTCCCACGCTTGGAGGTTACCCTCGAGCGTGGGAATGTCGTTGGTGTAGAGAGCGTAGAGGAATGGAGCCAGGACGCTTCCCTGAGGAACTCCGGCCGTGACTGGGCGCACCGACGACTTGGCGCCCTCGACCGCGACAAAGAAGGATCTTCCCTCCAGGTACGACCCCAGCAGTCGCACGTAGGCGTGCTGGAGGTCCGTGTTCTGCACCAGCTTGTGGATCAGTCCCGCATGCCAGACACGGTCGAAGGCTTTCTCGATATCGAGAAAGACTGCGGCCGTATACTGGCGCGCGTTGGACCGATCCGCCAAGTGATGCATGACGCGGACCAATTGCAGCGTTGTCGAGTGACCGCTGCGAAACCCGAACTGCTCGGGTCTGGGAAGGATGTGCGGCGACACCCTTCTCAGCAGCAGCCTCTCGAACAACTTGCCCACATGCGACAGCAAGGTGATCGGACGATAACTGGAGGGATTTCTCCTATCCTTGCCGGGTTTGGGCAAGGCGATAACCTTGCCCAATTTCCAAATTCCCAGGAAGTGTCCTGTGGACAGAATGGAATTGAACAGCCGTGTCATATATGACACGACCGTTTCAGGGAAGTGGAAGAATGCGAGGGAGGGAATACCGTCCTCACCCGGCGCCTTGCGCCTCTTCATCCGCTTGATGGAGAGGCGCAATTCACTGGGAGTGATGAAAACATCATCTCCCAACGGAGGCACCGGGGAGGAGAGTAAGTTCGCTACGCTCTCTTCCACCGATTGGTGGAATGCGGCCTCTGAGGGTGCAGAGTCATTCGGAACGAACTGCCGCTCCAGCATTGCGGCCAGGACATCGGCGCGGACCTGAGCCGAGAAGCATCGGTTGCCCCTCTCGTCCACGAGTGGACAAGTCGGGGCAGGCCGATTTGAGAGCTGGCGGCAAAGTCGGTGGAGGGACACAGAAGAGGGGTCCTCACGGGCCTCCTCAATCCGTTCCTCCCACGCGTAGCCCCGGAAGGAGC
Organism: Bombyx mandarina; assembly: GCF_030267445.1. Classification (NCBI taxonomy): domain Eukaryota; kingdom Metazoa; phylum Arthropoda; class Insecta; order Lepidoptera; family Bombycidae; genus Bombyx; species Bombyx mandarina. Next base: position 17,523,306 of record NC_143221.1, read on the forward strand.
TAATCTTCGCCGCCAACTCCGCTTCCAACTCATTAAGCTCGCGCTTGATCCTGGGACAACGAGTTGTCGCCCAGAGCCTCCTCAGGCCCCTCTTCCGGCGAATGATCGCCTTCAGATGGGCCGGGAGTCTACCTCTGGGCCCGCCGCTGGGCACAAGAGTCGTCGCCTGGTCGATCGCTCCCCTGATGGAGTCGACAAGGCGGACTGCCGCATCGTCGACCCCATCAGGGGTATTGGGGTCCTGAATCACGGGAAGGTCGACTAGTCGTCTCTTAAAGAGCTCCCAGTCGACCTTCGGTCGTAGGGGCGAAGTCGCAACCCGGGTAAGCCCCATTCCCAGTGTCACCAGGATAGGGAGATGGGGAGTACCCAGGTCGTACAGTGCCTCGATCGTTACGGGGCACCGTAGCCCCTTATGAACACACACGTCCAGCACATCGGGCTGGTATCGCGCGGTGGTAGGGACGTGCGTGGGTTCATCAGGGCCGACCACAGAGTAGTCGCCCCTATCGGCATCTTCTAACAGCCGCCTGCCCACTGCTGTGTTAAGTCGGGAGCCCCACGCGACGTGCTTCGCGTTGAGGTCCCCCGACCAGCAGAGCTGGGCGGCTGTCGTAATTCAGGGCCCGTCTTATATCCTCAGGGTGAAACTCAGGCCCCGGGGGTCTATACGCGGCATAAATCCGCATATCCCCCCCCCGAGGTGTGTACCCTCACACCGACCGATCGTGTCGATGAGAAGGACAGCAAATCCAACTGATCATGCACCACGTCCCGCCTGACGAGGGCCGCAGTGCCCCTGAACGGCCGCCCGGCAGGGGTAAGCTCGTCACGTCGGTACATGAAATAGTTGGGAATCCTGAACTCAACCTGAGGACTTAACATGGTCTCCCCCAGCAGTAAAACCTCAGGGTTGTACTCCCGGGCGAGGACCAATAGCTCGTTTTTACGGGATCTTATCCCGTCGGGGTTCCAATAGATGACGCGAAGCTCTTGGCTAGCCATTGAGCCTCGCTATCAGCTGGTAGAACCCCGACAGGATAGCCCCGACAGGGCTAGCGCCCGAGGCGATCTCGCGGATCACTCCGGAGATCACCTCGGCCAAGTTCTCCCAGAGCGCCAGCAGCCATGCAGCAAAGCCGGCAGGCTGGGAGGCCTGTCGACCGCTGCGGCGCTCGCGCTGAGGGCGGGGGGGGAGGGGGGGGCTGAGATGTGCCCGAGATGGCTGGTTGGGCCTGAGGCAGTGGGGTCGTTTCCGGTATTGAAGCGGGTTGCGAAGGGTCGATGGGGGGGTTTATATCAACCTCCATTATTAAATTTGTTGACGGAGGAGCCGATGCAGTACGAGCGTTCGCTACTGCGTCCCGTTGCGCTCTCTTCTTTAGTTTTTTTTTTGTTTTTTAAGCCTGTTTTTTTTTGTTTTAGGACCTGGTAATTGGAGGGTTTGTACTCCAGCACGGGCTGGAGCGCTGCGTTGTGAGAGGGGCAGTCTGCTTGCAGCGTTTAGACCACGAGGGGTAGGAATGGGCATACCCCGCCGCGGAGCGTTGGCTTCAGCCATCAGCGTTGCCGCTGATGGATTGGCCTCCACTGACACGGCAGGGGGGATGGATAAGGACGGGGGAGGGGGTTGGGGTTGGGAAGATTTCCCTTTCCCTTTCCCCTTCCCCTTCGGAATGGGAGCTACAGGAGGAAGAGCTGTGTTCCCGGATCGAGGCACCAACGGCGCAGGAGGAGGGACGGTTACTCCCATCATCCTGGCCCTCTTGCGGTAGACCGCGCACCGCCTGTCGACGGCAGCGTGATCTTTCCCGCAATTGGCGCAGGAGAATGGGCCGTCCCTCGGCCTCGGGCAGTCCGCTACGACATGCTCCCCGGCACATCGAACGCAGCGGACCGCTCGGTGACAATTATTGGAGGCGTGCCCGAAGGCCTGGCAGCGATGACACTGCGCAGGCCCGCGGGTTGGTCGCCATCCCTCAATCGTCACCCCCGGCAAGTACAGCAGTTCATTGACTGCGTACAGGCGGGCGAGGTCGTCCTTCGAGAGGTGGTCCAAGGCTACGTGAAACACGCAGCCCGGGCGCCCTCTCTGGGACCTGATGCACCTGGCGTGACGAGCCGGAAACCCCAGCTCCTTCAGGGCATCGGTTACTTCTGCCGCGTCAGTATCGGCAGGGAGGCCCCGGACAGCCACCTTAGTCGGAATCTCCCCTGTCAGGGCATAGCAGTACCATTTTATGGTACCATCCCTGGCAGAGGCCTCCGACAGGTAGGCCTGGACCGCCCTGTATTCCTCTACCGACGTCGGCAGGAATCTAAAGCCGGCGCCGAAGGGTCGCACCGAGGGGGCGCGACCGAGGCGCTCCCTAATGGCCGCCATGTGGCGGGACCAATTAGGGAGGGCCTCCACCATTATTGGCGGATGTCGGCGCAGCTCCTCTTGGGCACGACCCTTCGGCCTCGGGGGAGGGACATGAGAGGATTGGGATGTCCTCTGGGTGGAAGGAATACTCGGCCTAGCTGCCATGGCAGCATAGGAGGTAGAGGGAATGGGGTTAGGCTTAGGGGCGTGATGTGGTCTGGTGGACTCTAGGTCCATATACCTGGTAGAGTCCAGGTTACCCGCCGTGCCGCTTAGGGCGGGGGCACCTCGGGTAGAGTCCACCGGGATTGGGGACAAGATTGGGGAAGGAGAATGAGGAGGGGTTCTTAATTGCCTAGGAGCAGTCCCTGTCCTGGCGGGAGCCCTAGGCTTGGGTACGGGTTGATCTGGGATTGGACTCCCAGAGGGGGAAGCAGATCTTGATGAGGAAGGAGTTACAGACTCGGTAGAGGAGTGGTCTGTGGATGTGGTCGCGCTCTCTTCTCCCTCCGACCTGGAGGAAGGGCCTATTCGCGGGCGCTTGTCTTGGTCACCCGATGAGCCTCGGTCAGACTCGGACCTGGCCTTCTTCCGCGGCCGAGAGGCCCCAGAGGGATCGGTCGACGGAGGAAAGATACTTTCCACCGGACCGATCCTCGGGGCCCCCTCGGCCGCAGCCGAAGACCCGGACGAATTGTTCAACCGAGGACCCATCGGGGCCATACGGATTGCAGGTATCGGTCTGGTACGTAATTCGGGCATCGCCTGACGTCCCCTATGAGACGGGCCGGGTGTGCTGGTATTTGGGGGTGAGTTCCCCCTCGACATGATCTTGCTGATCTTTTATGGCTATGAGGTCATTGGTACCCCGTCTCAACGGTTAACTAAATGTTACTACCCTACTAGTTCACTGGTTCACTGGTTCCCCGGCCGACCAGCAATTGCAGTCACTACTTACTACTTGACTATTACGGAACTATATAATAATAAAAAGAAAACTAATTAGTCAAAGTCATAAAAGAAATTTACTAACGTAATAAATGTAAAATAGAAGAATTAAATCAAAATAACAATAAACTACAACTACAGGGATCAATAACCAATTCGGCTTCAGCTGAAATCCCGTCAGCGACAGCAGAGCCGGTAGGTTCTTACTCCGGATTCTACTATTAACTGTATATAACTAATAAAAATTAAACTATAATTCCCTATAATTAATTAAAGAATTTATGTAAGGTACTTACCCGTTATACTTGAGTCCCTTAACCAGTAAGACAATTACTGGTAAGGGAATCATGAACTCCAACCTATTATTAACTAATACTATAAAATAGAATGGAAATAAAATAAGAATAACAGTTATCAAGAATTTTAAACTAACTAATGAATTAATAAGGAAGACAAATAAACAAATGTGACGGGAACACCCCTCCAGACCCTACTATCGCTAACACAACTGAAGGAATGAAAAAGAATAAAAGTTAACTCAATTAATGTAACATAAATGGGTGACCACTTATGATAGTCGGCCGGAAGGCCAGAATAACAGAATTACGATGATTGTAATATTTGGTAAAATAAAATATAACACTTAAAGTGGGTAGAAATGAAAAAAATTTAATATATATAATAAAAACTACAGCAGCGTCACTAGTTTTAATTAATAACGGGTAGGTTGAAATTTAATATGAAATAAAATGAATTAATTACTATTGTATTGTTAGAATTTAAATTTAAATTTACTACATAATCAAGATAAAATAAACCAAAAGGACACTAACGCTACGACTAACTTAAACTAACTATCGGTAGGGGGTTCCAACGTCAATAACCCTGGACTACTTGGTAGTCCATTGGACCAGCTTATCGGGTTTAGCGACCGCCCCGCCTAGCCCCGAAGGGTAGGAGAGGACTGGGAATGACACAGGAGGGCCAGACTCGGTGGCGCTAACGTTCGCCGGTTTTATATTCAAATAAAACGGTAACGCAGCTTACACAGGCTGGTCGACACCTACCCGTATTAAACTAATCGTTTAAGGAAAGAAGTGTCGATCCACTTACCTGTTCCCGGGTCCTTCGTCTCACTGTTCGGGGCGTTTCCACTCCGAAACAGCAACTCCAGATGAAACACTCTCACACTTGGGCACACACTATCCGCACAGCACAACACAGTAGGGGCCTCGTAGCACTGGTGTCCCGGGCCATAGATACTAGAACTAAAGTTTATTTAAAATGACCTCCGTGATTTTGAATACAGGCCTTCAATCTGCGCGGCCAGTCGTCTATCGCAGCACGAACAAGGTCCATGTCAATATCGGCGGCTGCCTTAATCAAGGATGTCTTGAGTGACTCCAGATTGGGATGAGGCTTTGAGCACGCCTTTTCCTCCAAGTGTTGCCATATCTTGTAATCTAACGGATTCAAATCTGGACTGGAGGAGGGCCAGTCTTCGTGCCGGATGAAGTCGATTTCACGCGCCGCCAGCCAGTCTTGTGTGCTCTTCGCTCTATGAGCTGGCGCCGAATCTTGTTGGAATACCCAGTGCCTGTTATTGAACATGGTATGATAAACAGGTTCCACAAGGTTCGTCAGGACTGTATTTTGATACACAACTGCATTCGTTTTTACACCTTTCTCACAAAAATGTACCTCTGTTAAGCCCCAATAAGAAACTCCCAACCATACCATGAGCGAGGATGGAAAATGACCTCGTTGGACACGCGGAATACGGTTGCTCGCTTCTTCACTACTATGTGCGTACACCTTATCATTTTGTTTGTTGTAGCTCTCTTCTACGGTAAAAAATTTTTCATCCGAAAAAAGAATTTCCCGATATTTTTTTCCCGCGTACCGCTTCAACAAAGCGCGGCATCTCTTCAGTCTCAGGTCCATTAGACGAGCATTCAAACGATGTCTTGTTTTTCTTCGATATGCCCGAAGCCCTAAGTCTTCATTTAACACCCTTTTCACCGTGGTTCTGCTTAACCCCATCTGAAGGGCCAACAGTTTCTGCTTACGTTTGGGATTTCTTTGAATTCGCGCCTTCACAGCTTTTATCACTGCTGGAGTCCTAACAGACCGAGGGCGACCACTTCTTGACCTGTCATCTACACTAGAGTCTTCATTGTATCGTTTGATGGTACGATAAACGAATCTTTTGGTTATATTCAAAATTTTCAGTATGTTAAAAATTAGAATTGGCGCGTAACCGCAACGATGCAACGCAATAACTGCAACACGGTCTTCTTTAAGCGTCCACTCCATATTTAAAAATGAGTAAAATTCTAAAAGTATACAATTTATTTTCATGAACAATTCAAAATTCGAATTCAATAAACTTTTTTGTGGCCAGCATTCCAAAAGAAAAGTTTTTACTGTGTGACAATACTTATGACCTGACTAGTTATATGGTATGTCGCAACGCGTAACCCATATAGCAAGATATTACATGAACCGAATCTCAATGTCACTCGTGAGACTATTCAGCCTCTATTCTATTCAGCCTATACTATCAGTTGTCGAAATTGAGAGTTGAGATGAGGGCTGATAGAGGAGAATGGAATAGAAAATTTGGCTGTGCTGACCCCAACTACTGGGGTAAGGTGGGGATAAAGAAGAAGAAGAAGTTGTCAAACTTACAAAAAATCAATACAGGTCTCTGGTCGTCATTTTCATGCGGGTGGGTGTAGGGGAAGTTATCTCACGAAAGACATCTGTTCTCATCGTATTCATCATTCATCAAATTACAACTAATAACATAGTTGTAATTTGTAAAGTCATAACATCATTAATGAAGATATTGATTAGCTATCTTTTTTTTATTTATTGCTTATATATACGACGACGTATATATAACGAGCTCACAGCCCACCTGGTGTTAAGTGGTTACTGGAGCCCATGAACATCTACACCGTAAATGCGCCACCCACCTTGAGATATAAATTCTAAGATCTCAGCATAGTTACAACGGCTGCCCCACCCTTCAAACCGAAACGCATTACTGCTTTACGGCAGAAATAGGCAGGGCGGTGGTACCTACCCGCGCGGACTCACAAGAGGTCCTACTACCAGTAAACCAGTATCTGTGCTGTTATTTTGCATCTGAGCAGAATGCGTGAAGATTTATCTGGTTCGGTGTCATAAACAAAACTAAGAGTTGTAGATGGTTGGAAATAAAATAGTATGTAGACATTCTCTTTGAACCCAACGAAACTATTAAAATATCAGCGGTAAGGCTTTTTCCCGTTTCCGTCTTACCTTCGTCACGTAGATCAGGCTAGTTTACATCGAATGCAAATTCCTTTCACTTAGCGAAGAGTAATAGTTGAGATAAGTAGCCCCTGACTTAGCACATTCATGATAATGCCCCGATGTTTCGGAGCGGCCGGTATAAGTTGACCTCTGTTCGACGTTCTTTTGTGTTTGTTTAGTTAGTCTTGAATTTATGTTAACTAGAAGTCCCGCAGTAGTCGAAATTCTACTATAATTAATTGGAATTGTAAGTTTGTACACTATTATGATTGTATTTTATACTTCTATAATCACAAATTTCACCAAGACTACACTATAAAAAATATTAACAAAGACAAAAAATATTTAATCTATTCTCAATTTGACAACAGACGTCAAGAACAAAAGTTTGACAATAAATAGTAAGCATGTGTGCGTCAAATACATGGTATGTAGTATGTGTAATGTTTTCTTTATTGATTTAATGTATCTTTTATGAATTATTTAAAAAAAAAAAATAGCATTGTGCACTTCTTCTCTATACTCTCTATAAGTGTGGAAAATTTCATATTCCTCCGTCCGCGCAATTTTCGTAAAAAGGGATACAATGTTTTTGTTTCACGTATTAATATATAGATAACACATGTACGTGGTTTTAAAGGATCCTACTTCAAATGGTATTGACGTAAATAGCTTTCTTTACAATCTCTTCTGTTAGATACTCAAGTGTACTCGCTCAGAAACAAACAAGTAGTATTTTGTGAGTTTTATTCTAAAAGCGAATTTTATTCCCGAAGTTTTGGTGAGTACAATTTAAACTTAAATGCGAAATACAAAGTCAAACAGGAACAATATCTGAGATTCATTGCAAGAGGGAAATACTTTTATCCAAATAGGGTAACGGGACTTGGACATCTTTTGGCCCTGTTCAAAAATGATTACCAAAATAGCTAAATTTGAACCTATGTGGGTTATTAACTATGTAAATTGGATTAAACCAATCCAACCATCAACTGAAGCGGATAAGATCAATTTTCGGTCTTAATTTCCCAGTTTCGCACATGGAAGGATCTCGTTAAACTGGTCATCGCTTGTTGGATCCAAAAATTATTGGGTAACATTTGTCAAAGTCTCTACTGCAACCGTAACGTACTTTATGGTCCATTGAAGGGATACTTTATCTTGATGAGAAAGATGGTTTTTAACAAAGAATAGGAGCTTGAATCTTCGACGTGTTAAGATTGAATACTGGTTTTAAATTTGTTACAAAAATTTTAAGTGACTTTTAACTGGCGAAGGAAATTAGTTTTGTTAAGTCAGGGTCAATGGATCTTATTGTAATTGGACTACCTTGTCTTTATTCTCCATGTGATCATAGATCGATCACACCATTACAGGCTTGGAGGGTAGGATAGCCATTATTTCAATGAAACTGAGATTTCATAATTTTCGGGGGTCGCAAGATACTCATTTATCACTCGTTTATCAAAGGTTTAAAAAATCACGAAAAAATCAAGATCTGGGCATGATTTTTTTTTCGTGGTCTCAAAATCTAGACTTCCTTCAACATGAAATATGATATACTATTATTTAATAGACATAGATGCACTTAAGTCAGTAGCCGCGGGCCGCATTGCTGAGCTTTCATCAATTCTATTCATATGAGTTCATGATCCCTTGATCCGACCTTATGTGCCTCACAACGAAAATTTCAAACTGTTGTAGTTCTTGTGGTACATGACATGTCGCGGTTTACGATTTAATTTCATACATTTCGTATCGCGAGAGAGACACATTTACATGTCTATAGTTTTATTACGTGTTCCATAAAGCTATTTATTCAACAAACTTTTCATTGGTGAATATAAGCAGAGGAGCATTTAGACAGTGGCATGGCTATACCTCGCCATGACGTCCATGAGCGAAGGTAACCACTTACCTTCAGATGAGTCGTATACTCATACCCCCCTAGTCGTGCTCCTCACGTCTATGGGTCCAAGAGTTGTGACTACCTCCACCCTTGACTTTCGTCTTGACGCTGTTCTGTCATCTCATCCTGTCTTCAGAGTAACCGAAGAAGAAGAGAATCATATGCCGACAAGGGAAATAAAACAAAAAAATTCGCCATTCATCTAGTAGGTAGACTATTAGTTCGGAATTCTTGAGATAATTCATTGTTCATATAAGCAGGACGGTGGTCCTCCCCAGACGAATTTGAAAAGTCCTTTATACAAAACAAGATTTAGGGGGTAAATAATAATTATTCGGAATCAACTGAGACTTTGACCTCATATCTCAAGGATGGCTGCATTTACGTTTTGGGAGTCTTAACGACAAAGGGAAGATCTTCCACCGAGCGGGTGATATTGCTCGGTAGACCGACGGTCCGAATGTTGTTGTTTGGAACTTGTATATATGCGCTTTATCTTGAAAATGTCGTAAGCGAGATTCAGGCATCTGTCAATTATCTTGCGTTGTATGATGGCTACCCGCCACAACGTTGTGACATCTAAGTTCTAGATGAGCCTTTTATACGCTAACCCACCAATTTATTAAAAATAAAAATTAAACCTGCCCACTGGCATTTCTGCTTCGCACAAGTCATTCGAAATGGTCATTTTGGTAAAACTTTTTTTTACCCACCAAGCGGTAGCAAACACTTTTTGTAATTAATGGTTAGTTATCAAACATAATAATCAAACAAACATATTAAATAAATGTTTCGGTATTATAATACTTTACTTGTAGATAAAAACCTTAGTCAGTAAATTCATATCCAGCTTTATTTTCGGACGATCTCATGCGTCCCGTAATAAAAACGTGAATGAAGCTGAAAAATCCCGTACATATCCTTAACTTTGAAACAACACTGTCTCTCTCTCACTCTGCTGCTTTTATTTCGCTTTTACGTTTAAATATTTAAACAGACAATGTAGTGTTTGTAGCTATGGTACAGTTTTTAATAGCTGACGTAGAAATTCATGTTGTACAGACGCAATAAACGCAAATAGAGTTTTTATTATCTACAGTACTGTGAGGATACGTACGTAAACTCAAGAACGTCTACACGGTAATCTGAGCTCATAGACATGAAAAATGAGAGCCGTTTACCCTTTGAGATAACAGAATCAAGTAGCACTCACGTAGTTGCAGTGGAGGAATGGCTAACCACTTGAACTGGAATACCTTATTAGATTCTCATAAACTGGTAAAAGGCTGCCAAAGATGTAAGCTTGATGAAATCCTATGGACAGTATTTCCTCCCCTGCTTACCAACGCAACGGTCGACCAGACTAGATCCTTAATACTGTTAAGCGCTGAGATTCAAGATAAATAAATGTTCCACCAAAGTACAACTTAAAACTCTATTAAACACTTAAAACATTTCACAAACACTTTAAAATTTCGAGACGAAATCCCTAGAAACGTCGAGAATATTCTACAAAAGTCGAGTATTGTGTGTTTCCGCTATCTGACAATAGATGGCGTTGTACTTCTCGAGCGTTCTAGATGCTACTAGATCCTTCGATATTCGTTCTATTTGGCGACAGATGGCGCTACTCTTACCGGCGTAAGAATATTATGAACTGGTGCTTTCGTCCCACTGAGTTTCAAGATATTGTTTTCCTCGTATACTGCCTGGCTGTGGAATGAATTCCCAACCGCGACGCTTCGCGCGTACCATCATTATTCAAACGATGTTTGCGAAGAATTCCTTAGCGGTCGCAGCGACTTAGCTATGTCCCTGGTATCGCTGATGTTGTTGAGGACGTCAGGAATGCCGCGAGCGACGGTATCTCTGTTCCGTACAGCAGCAAACATAGTACTACTGAAACAAGTCCGCGATACAAACAGTAATTTCAGGAATTACATCCCTTTGGAATTAAATCGTAAAACACCCACATTGTAGCTTATATAAGCGTCATAATAATTTGTCGGCTGAATGCTGTATTAAGGGATTATAAAAATCAAATTATGTGCTATTCACGATGTTTTAATGTTTATTGGAGTTGCTTTTGAAGGAGTGGTTAATGGATAATGACTTGTAATATTATTGCAACGAACTTATGTTATGGCTAATCGACTAGTCAGGTCAGTAAAGTTAGACCATTTTTTGGTGTCCGCGGTACCAGACACGCGTATATGCGATGGTAATCGTTGCTTAGGGGCTATGGGAATGGGGCACACCCAAGCTACTGTCTATCGCTAAAGATCTTTTTGAAATCTGTTGTTAACGAGGACTTGTCATAGCACCCTGAGAATTATGCCGAGGTGAGTTGTTCCAGACCCAAAGACGTAGAAATTCTTCAGAGAATAATTCTTCGTTGTGTATACGCCTGTAAATGCAGGGGGAAAGTGCCTAGACGTATAAAATGATGTCATGAAACGCAACTCATTACCGTTCAAAATATTTGTGACTAAGAGGGATTAAATCTATACTAATATTATAAAGAGGAAAGATTTGTTTGTTTGTTTGTTTCGAATAGGCTCCGAAATTACTGGACCGATTTGAAAAATTCTTTTTCCATTAGAAGCGGACATTGTCCCTGATGAACATAGGCTACTTTTTTTTAATTTTTTTTAATTTTTTTTTTCTTGGCTTCATGTGTGTTTTAATGTTTCCGAAGCGAAGCGAGGGCGGGTCGCTAGTATAATATTAAATATAAAATATTAAAATATCACACATTTATATTGAAATAAAAACCTTGAATTTGGTCGAGCGCGACCCCAAGACAATGCATGTTTCCCCAGAGAGCACTTTCCTTACAAGCACACGACCATTTATAACTAGTGCGGAGCTCACAGCTTTTGGAGTGTTGGCTTGGGGAAGAGATTAGATTACACGAACGCAAATTTTTCGAGTTGTTTTAAAAAAAAAACAGGTATTTTGGTACGCACCTTTTGTTTGATGTTTTATTGATATTATGAACACAAAGCAGCCCACAGATTGTGAATGCTCGTAGTTTTATTCTGATGGATGGTCATATGACTTGCATTGGCTTTGAGGAATTGTACCGTGAATCCTGGGGGTATAAGCTCCATTTATATAAGCTGCATTCACTAATTCATACTAGTAGATAAGAACCTATCACGGTTGTCCAGTATCCCACATTTTTTATTATGCGGTATGAGAACTTTTGCCTCCATCAGTGAAGTAGGTACTTGCCTACAATTACTTACCGCTATACTATGGCTCAGAAAACTTCGTCTTAGATTGCTAAAACCATTGCATTAAAGCAGATCACAGCATCCTTAACGTACCAGGGTGACTTATAACCAAGTCACGATCACCGTATCCGATGCAAATGTAAGAAAACAGAATCTATTTGTCAGCGAATCGGTCACGGGCGTGCGTTATCTCGTCGTCTCAAGGGAAGATGGTTTTTCGTTAGGGACGTAGATTAAAAAAAGGAAATAGAACTGACAAACAAGGTCAGTAAAGTTTTTACGGTGATTTTTACCTACCGACTCTCAGAATCACTACATAGTATAAAACAAAGTCGCTTTCTCTGTCGCCATATCTGTCTGTCCCTATGTATGCTTAAATCTTTAAAACTACACAACGGATTTTGATGCGGTTTTTTTTAATAGATAGAGTGATTGAAGAGGAAGGTTTATATGTATAATAACATTCATTAAATAGTAGAGAAATCAATAATAAATTACAGTTTCCGAAGCGAAGCGAGGGCGGTTCGCTAGCTCAGAATAAAAAAGAAAACCAAAATCGTGACAAGCAATGAAACACTCTACATTTGGGATATAAAACTATTAACAAGTTTAATCAAATATATTTTAACAAAACATTGACTTCGACTGGATATCGTAAAGATTTCAATTCAATAGCTACTAAGCGAACGAGGCTATTAATTATATTAGATTTACGGTTAACCTTACCTGGCAAACTGAGACTCTAAATAGCTTTCTGGGGCAAACATCCAAAATGGTAACACCTAGATTGGAAACGGATACAAAATGCCTTACTGTGGATATAACATTTAAACGTTCAATGTTAAAACTGTAAAAAAATTATTATCTTGCCAGCCAATTGTGAACTCTGCTATCATTTATTCTATATAGGAGCGGCCATCTCCGGACATCTGAGGACCGGAGGTCAATGTTTTATGAGCAGAGAAGTGCGATACCGTATCTATTGGTGTGCGATAGTATTGATAGTTCCAGCTCTTCGTACCTAGTTAGAAAATGGATTGAGCCGTATTGTGATGAGAATTTTGTTGTTTTCTTGAAAATAAAGTATTTGATTTGAACAGTGACAGTTTAGAGGTTTGGTTTAGAGACAGTTTTAGATGTATTCAGGCAGATCAAAGTACTAAGTTAGAGTTTTATAGAGAACGATTATATCCGTACATAATACTACTTTTTCGTTGTCCAATATTTTTTTTTATTGCTTAGATGAGTGGACGAACTCACAGCCCACCTAGTTTTAAGTGGTTGCTGGAGCCCATAGACATCTGCAACGTAAATGCGCCACCCACCTTGAGATATAAGTTCTAAGGTCTCAAGTATAGTTGCATTGCCAACTGCAGTATTTTCCTTTCTCTTCCCTTAAATTTCTGTATTTGGCACTAGTGGTAGAAAATTTTATGAGTACACACTATTTGGATCTTATATCCTACTTCTGCCATAATCATGACATGAATTATACAAACAAAACGAAATCATACAAATCAATATAAAAGGTGTGGTAGCTAACCCAGCCTCTCAGGTTGGACGGCCGCAGGAGCATGTTGTCTATGAGCCGTAAGCCCATCTTTTCGAATATACTATTTAAATAATGTATACTTCTCAAAATTTTAACGGAACAAAGTGCATTTCATTAGGATAACACGCGCAACGCCCGGTCGTACAGTTCGCCTCGCAAAATTGGGGCCATCTCTATTCACTCGGTTGTATGGAAGTACGTAAGCTGTGTTGCCGTATGTATTCAAACAAAACCAGGGAAAAAATCTATTATTTTTATGATTTTAACAGTATGAATTTATGTACGTATCCAAATACTTTTCAGTGATAATAACATTGTTTGGTCATTGGCACGGTACACTATAGTTAATTGGCTCGAAAATGATTAATTATTTCGGAGACAAAATGAAATTAGCGGACATTTTAAAACAGAATTAAAAAATCATGGCTAGAGATAAATTGGCCACATACCATTACCACTCTACCAGTTAACCATAGTTAGTTAATTACATATAATAATATTGAGTAAACAAAATATAGTTAAATAAGAAGAATAAGAATGTACTAGAATAATGATATTAGAGCGCTCACGTGATCCTCGGATCCTCAGGATTTTACTTAATCATCATCGTATTAAGCTCATTCGCATTTTTAGATGATTTAAAAGCCACGAAAATCATAACAATAACTGGTATCCTACTAAAATATGGCATATTAGATAGTGACATATTTATCTACAGGATCATCAACAGTTGCCAATTCAATTTATATTTATTTACTAGCTGACCCGGCAGACTTCGTAGTGTCTCAATCGATAAATAAAAGCCCTAAACATTTGTATAAAATAAACTTAAAAAAAATGTGTGTGTGTCCGCTCCGACGCACGACTGGAGTTTACTGGATATAAAAAATTAAACGAAACAATACGAGAAATAGTTCTATATTACGACAACACGATACACAACAGATTATTAACAAATTAACGAGACACAAAACAAACGACTAACAAATATATGAAAATACAATAATGAGAGAAACGCGCGATCAGTACGAGGCTTTGTGGCGGACTGCCGGCGCAGCAGCCCGGCGTCACCTGCGATAACGCGGCCGCGCGTTGGCTCCTGATTGGCGCGCGCACGCATCACGCAATCAGGAGCCAATCAGGCGCATAACGCATTTCGTGTGACATGCTAGGCGCATAACGCATTTCGTGTGACATGCTAGTACGATTTTGGTCCCCATAATTTTCATACCCCGGGCCTATATATGTAAATCGATTCTAAAGGAGTAAACTCCAACAAACAAAAGGAATCCGTCCGACGGGAGGGACATCAAAGGAAAACAAAATTGTTATTTTTATTTAGGTAATTCCGAGCATTTTCATATTTTAAACCTTTTTTGGACTTCCACAAATAATTAAATACCAAAATTAGCCAAATCGGTCCAGCCGTTCTCGAGTTTTACCGAGACTAACGAACAGCAATTCATTTTTGTGTATATAGATTTATTTATTACACTTCATGTAAAATTTACATTGGCGGACTTAATGCCTAAGGCATTCTCTACCAGTCAACCGAAAGTAGTGTAGAGTAGATAGTGGTAGGTGCAATGAAATTTTCTTAGTCATTGAAGATAGACGTAGACACTGACAACGGTGCTGACGTTTATTTTTCATGCGTATTGCTGATTTAATATCGCCTAATCTAATCCCACTTGGTCAGTAAATGTAGTCGAAGTCTGGCCACCCAGAGCGACAACTCGCAGAAACTTAATCTCGCTAGTTTTCGCCATATAAAACTTGTTGTGCGGAGCATCGCGCTCCGAATTCGTTTGGCGAAGTTTTCTTGCTATTAATTTCATTGTGTCGTGTGCTGGCAAAACGACTAATATAGTTGTGAGTGTACTTAAGTTTTATATTTAGCTTCAAATAAAAGATGCGGTAAACTGAACCGTATATTGCGGCTTAAAATCGAAATTGATTACAGCTTGTCGTTGTGTCAGAGGAAGAGGATTTCGTTATGCAGCTTTATTTTATTGCTTAGATGTGTGGACGAGCTCACAGTCCACCTGGTGTTAAGTGGTTATTGGAGGCTATAGACATCTACGACGTAAATACGCCACCTACCTTGAGATATCAGTTCTAAGGTCTCAGTATAGTTACAACGACTGCCCCACCCTTCAAACCGAAACGCATTACTGCTTTAAAGCAGAAATTGGCAAAGTGGTGTACCTACCCGCGCGGACTTACAAGAGGTCCTACCACCAGTAAAAAGCTTGAGTTATAGGGTGAAAAAAATTGAGTTATGGGTTACTCTTGCAAGAGATGGGCTCTGGCATCATCCAGTCTTTCAATGGTAAAAGTAGATTTACAATAATTGGACATTAGCAAATGTAGATTTTCCCAATTCTACTGTTGTTACTAACAATCAAAATTTAATTAGATTTTATTTACAAAAACAATCTACGAGAATAAACAGATAGAAAAAAATATATTTTTTCAGTAAGTTTTGCGTATTGCTGTTGCGACCTAAATGTGTTTGTGTGTTTGGAACACTTTTAGATAAACTTAAGGCTCAACTAAAAGCAATATAAGTTGATCTACGAAAATTTCCTCCAAAGTTACAAATAATATAAATTATATATGTATGTAGATCTGAATGAATTAAGTTTCCATTAAAGTAATGTACACGTGTGACCTAAAAGGTTCGTCGAATGTGGATTACGAACGAATATCATGGATATTACCAACGTAAATACGGTCACTCCTCCTGATACATGAGCTTGTGAGCCTCACATTACGACCTAATAAGGGTAGACCCAAAAATCGCAGATATTGTCATCCATGTGTCAGCTGGTTTTGTAAAAGTGAAACTGATAAAGGACTGGTGGTAGGACCTCTTGTGAGTCCGCGCGGGTAGGTAACACCACTCTGCTTATTTTTTCTGCCGTGAAGCAGTAATGCGTTTCGGTTTGAAGGGCGGGGCAGCCGTTGTAACTCTACTTGAGACCTTAGAACTTATATCTCAAGGTGGGTGGCGCATTTACGTTGTAGATGTCTATGGGCTCCAGTAACCACTTAACACCAGTTGGGCTGTAAGCTCGTCTACCGATAAAAGCAACAAAAAAACAAAAAACTTCATTCTATCTTCAATCTATCATTCTATGAAATGGAATCTTTGAATTTATTTATTTTCAGTTTTAAGACTGACTGGAAGCCCATCTGAATAACCTTGCTAAGCATTTAATGGACAACCAAATGACTACAAGAAGACTCAGAAGAAGAGTGCCTCAAGATCTACTGTAGATTAATTGATATGGACATGTCAATGGACATTGTGCATGCACCGCCGAAATTGTTTTTCTCAAAACTACGGTTGAATGTCTTACGACAGCTTACTGTATAGAATAAATATTTTGTCAAATATGTTTTTTCATATACATTTAATTTTGAGGCTTACCTTTTTTTTTTATTGCTAGATGTGTGGACGAGCTCACAGCCCACTTGGTGTTAAGTGGTTACTGGAGCCCATAGACATTTACGACGTAAATGCGCCACCCACCTTGAGATATAAGTTCTAAGGTCTCAAGTATAGTTACAACGGCTGCCCCACCCTTCAAACCGAAACGCATTACTGCTTCACGGCAGAAATAGGCAGGGTGGTGGTACCCACCCGCGCGGACTCACAAGAGGTCCTACCACCAGTAATTACGCAAATTATAATTTTGCGGGTTTGATTTTTATTACACGATGTTATTCCTTCACCGTGGAAGTCAATCGTGAACATTTGTTGAGTACGTATTTCATTAGAAAAATTGGTACCCGCCTGAGATTCGAACACCGGCGCATCGCTCAACACGAATGCATCGGACGTCTTATCCGTTAGGCCACGACGACTTCAAATACCTACACCCATTTTATAATAATTCCAGTAGTTTTCAATTGCTAATATATTAAAATATATCTCAAAAGTTTATATTTTAAATTTTACACTGCTTTAGAAAATAATCAGTTTTTCTCATTTCCTGAACATTTTACATTTTGAGAGATGTGCCATTTTCGAATATGAAAATATTCAATTATTTTTAAAGTTAATAATAAGGTTTGACGACTTCGACGGCGAAATTGAAATGACCTAAACTGTTGCCCCAATCCGTGGCACGACCAAGTGTCAAAATGCTTCGACTATAATCCACGTCACACGTGCCCCAGTGGCGGAATGTCAAAGACATTACAGCCGGAGCCTTCCCTTTCGCTCCCAAACTAAAACCTTCAGTGATTTCCAGGGGATTACCGTGAGCCACTGAAATTATTTTCAAGAGACTTCTCGAGTACATTTTTATTCATCTGTACTTTTGGAGGATGCTGAATATTCAGGGCGTCAACGCTGATTGCCAGATTAGATGAATTTTTCGCTTTGAAGACGTGTTGACGGTGTCGAGTAGGCTCAGAGCAATTTAGATGAAAGCGAGACGCTGGATTTGCTGATTCCAATGGGAATAATGCGTGTTATCTCATTAGTCAGTTCAGATTTAGGGAATTATTGATGACACGGTACGCAATATCTTAAAATTAAATGTGGTTCAATCAGTTGTGTGCTAACTGGAAGAATTTGTTTTAATGGTTAATTGGATGTAGATAAGTTTTGAGTAAAATTTGTTGTTGGTGGGCTAGCAAGGGTAGGGACAACCGCTCCGTTTATTTCTGCCGCTAAGCAGTACGTTTGTTTGTTTGGTTGTTTTCTTATTAAATTAAAAAAAAATATACTTGATACCTCGTCTTTGAGACAATAGAATAAGTGCACTTGTCGTATACAGCGTATCTTGTGATGTTTACCGGGCTTAATAAACAGTTACCATTAGGTGGGCTGTGAGCTTGTATATCCAGTTATTGTAAGAAAAATATATCTTAAATCAACAGTAGATAGATTAATCGCCAATATTATTTATAAACGTTTGCCAAAAACCCTTTGCATATTATTACGAAAATCTACGACAAATTAATTAAAAAAAAAAGCGTAAAAAAGTAAACCCACCAATCACAAGCTCAGACAAAACACTGTTTATGTGAATAATTTAAATTGCCAAGATTAACTTTATTTTTTGTCGTTAAAGTTTATTTTGCTTTACAATTAAAATATTCGTTCCTGTTGTGACGACGTCCGGAAATTAATTCGCACAAACTTTCGAATCGAGCTTTTATCTGTAATGTCTTATTTCTTTGGAGCCAATAAAAAGTTACAAAGAAATTAACGTTCTAAATAATTGACGCTTTTTAGTGGTTTTTTCTTTTTCATACTCTTTATTGGTAGACGAGCTAATGGCTCCTCTGATGTTATGTGGTTACCAGAGATCATTGACATCAATACGCGAACGCTACCCCGCCTTGAGTTATGAAGTCAAGTCCTAATTTTATTCGTAAAAGGCAAACACAAAACATGACAGCTCCGATGATATAGATAGTTGTAGGTGGTATGCACCAACCCATGCGGACAATTACAATGCGTTCAGTAAAAAAAATTTTAAATCACTCTAAAAAATTCTAAATAGCATTTGAAAATAAGTGAAGATGCCTTCTTCTTTCATTTTGATTCAGAGCATGGCCCAAAATGGTTTGCTGTAAAAACAAGATTAGTGCAGTGAATTATGAGGCTTGTTCACCCTTCCGTCTTCTCGGTCCACTAATTCAGTAAATAGACCGTGACAATTTCACAAATACCCGATATCCGGTGCAAGCAGTAAATGTTGCGAAAGATGAAGCATTATTTATTTACCTCTCGTTCAAAATACCGACAAATATGGTCATCGATATTTTTAATCAATACCGAGTGGGTGTGGTCAAACTGCTGGGATATGAGAGAGATGATGTTTTAAATATGGATGTAGTATATAGTAGAAACTAGTAGTAGTATTAGGAGGCCATGGTCGCACACATATACCATCCAAACAAACAATAAATCTTTGTTATCGATTAAAATAAAGTGAACAATGCCATAAGAAATATAAAAGGAAGATTGAAGCGCTGCGCACGCTTTATAAGGAAAATATCTAACAATACCTGTGTACTCATTAAGGTTCGTAATTTAGATAATTACCTACTCTACTCAGACTAATTAAGTACTTTGTCTCGGAACACAAGTTAGAAGTAATTGTTACGAATAGCTTCTGAGTCTGTCTCTGGTTGTGTTATTTTAAATTTCCTGCTCGTTTTCTATGTATATACATATAACTATTAAATACGTACGTAATTCTAATTAAGTAAAACTTTCGAAAAGTCTAATTCGTGACGTTAATGTTATTTACGATAGGATGGATGCAGGACGAAGAAAGATGTTAGTTATCAAAAGAAACGTTGTGAATCCGTATTTATCGACCCATTTCTATTATATGGCTTAATTTGGAATAACTTGATCAATGGATAAACGAATGATGAGAGAATACAGGACTGATGAATATTCCGAAAATATTATTTTAAGAAAACATTATGATGCACAAGTAAGTCTGTTTTTCTTCACACTAGATCAGACCAATAGGTGATGTTTGTGTATGTAGCGATACCGTTATGCCCGTAACAATTGTATCAATCAATCAATCAATTGTATCAAGCGATGCGACTATGCCTGTGTTTAAATCTCCCGCGGGAATTTTATCGTGTAATTAAAATCAAATTCTAAAAACCTATGAATTCTTCCTAATATGTAGTGATAGGGCGTATTTTAAACGCCCTATACTATACTATACTATACTATACTATACTATACTATACTATACTATACTATACTATACTATACTATACTATACTATACTATACTATACTATACTATACTATACTATACTATACTATACTATACTATACTATACTATACTATACTATACTATACTATACTATACTATACTATACTATACTATACTATACTATACTATACTATACTATACTATACTATACTATACTATACTATACTATACTATACTATACTATACTATACTATACTATACTATACTATACTATACTATACTATACTATACTATACTATACTATACTATACTATACTATACTATACTATACTATACTATACTATACTATACTTATATTATATACTATATTAATTTTTTTTCCTATTTTTACTGCGAATCAATCATGTGTTTCGGCTTGAAGGATGGGACAGCCTTTATATGTATTATATAAAGAGATTTTGGTCTCGTGTCTTAAAGTTGGTAATTGGTACTTATTGTGTACCAGGTTTATCTAAGCAAAGCAATGAAAATCATTTAAGTTTTATGTAAAATTTAAATTCGTGGATTTGTGTAAGCTCCTTTGGTCATAGAATTCGGATACAGAGGTGTGGCGACGACAAATAAATCTTCAACAAAGAGATTTAATTGAAAACTGTGGCGACAAGAGGACGGTTCAATACGAAAAGACACCAGCAGACATAGAAATAGTTTTAAATTTATCGTATACCGAATATTGGTAGATGTTTGATTTCGAAAATATTTTCCAATTTAAAAAAAAAATTATCCCTACAAAATGTCATTCTTGTTTTATTGTTAATAAATTTCCGCCCCAGCTTTATCTTCGCGTATCCAAATATCGCGAAATTTTTATACATTCAAAGACTATTGTTTATTGTACTTGTTTGAATGAAATATGCAAACACCATACACTACTAATTAATACTAATTATTCCTTTCTATCCATAAACAAGCAAAGGCAAAACAGCTACGTACCACTTACATCTCCGCATGTCGAGCGATTTTTGTTTTTGTTTTATTATCTATTTAGTAGCGATTGCTGAGATTTGGTTATGGTTATCAATAAAACTGAAATTATATATTATGTTATTTATTTTAAAATTAAATTAGGATTTATTAATTCTTTCAAACATAGAGATGCAGTTTAGTATAATGAATACTGAATGTATTTATGTATGCTGTGATTTTATTCATGAATATATTAGGGAACAAATATTATATTAGACAGCTGGTTGATGGAATCGAACGGAGTCACGATCCTCAGCAGTGAGGGACCGATCGAAGAGAGAGAGAGAGAGAGATAGATATATATATATATATGTCGGCGGCAGCGCCAGGGATGGCTAAGCGATAGTTTCCGTCATCACTCGTATTTGGTTGAACTCAGTTTATAAAAAGTCAATAAAGCCTTTTGAATAATAATTATTGAAACTCAACACACACAACTTTCACAATGACAGGATAAACCGACAGTTTCGTTGCACATACCGACAGACCGACTGACTGACTGCCAGAGACTCACTGACTGAGACGGACGGAATGACTGTCTGACACGGAATGCCATGACTCTGTCCACGTACCGCCATTTTATACTGTGGCGTTACGGAGTCTACCCTTCATTTTGTGATATTTATCAAAACAACATTTCATCATTTAAAATAATAATCAAAACCACCGTCTTAATATTACTAAAAGTCGTTATCCACGACAACTAAAAGTCGTTATCCACGACATATATGTATTAGGGAAATTGTGTATTTTCACGATTTAACGGTTAAATGCAATCATCGATTCAATGATTTGATAAAATGGGATGTTTCATGGCTAAAAACGTTATTTTTGCTTTGAGTTTTGCTAAAAGTGGTTATTGTGTCGAATTGGTTCCGTTTTGTTTAACTTCATCTAAATGTCAAAGGCACGACCCGTGTTGATTGGTTCAATAGCACCATACGTTTTGCAGACAAAGGCATACATTCTAAATGCACGAAAATATCTCCATTCAACAATTTTAGACTTTAGCATAATGGTCTAGGATTTACTATTGCTTATTTGTTGGAACGCTTGTATCGTTTTTGTAATTGTTTTGTGCTGACGTGTGGTTACATGATGTAAAGCGTTCTTATTAAATTCTTTTTTTTTAAAGTTTGAAGTCTGGTCAGTGGGTATTGTTATGAATTAAACATGTTGTGAAATTTGAAGAATACGATGCGGTGGGGATCTCCTATGATTAGACCGACGCGAAAAATGTATAAATTATCGAAATGGCAACGTCACGAAAGCCTAATGGGTTAGTTTATGTTAGGAATTGGAAGATACCTAAATATAAATTAAGAGACTGGCAATTCATACCCCGCATTGTTTAATGTTCCACTTTAAAAAAATACGACAGTCATTTTAACAAAGAAATAACGAGTTCAACCTCAACCTGAGCCGTGGCAGTTTTGTTATGATGCCTGTGAGCTCCTACAAATAGATTACGAGCCAAAGAGAATATTGTTAAATGAAAAATGAAATTTAAGCCTACAACATAAAGTTAGGTATCAAAATATTATTGTCATTAAATTACGACAAAACGATTTTGCATTAAGCTCCTTTTGTCATTTTGATCGTCGCCTTTGTATATAGATATACTATAACACAGAATTTCATTTGATTTTTCAATAGATATATTTGTCTTTAGACAAATCTGATAAGATCCTTAAGTACCTATATAGAAAACTAAGAAAAAAAGTAGGCAGAGGCTTGGCTCTGCCCCTGGCATTGCTGAAGTCCATGGGGGACGGTAACCACTCACCATAAGGTGGGCCGTATGCTCGTCTGCCTATGCGGCAATAAAAAAATAATACCAATATCAAATAAAAGCTTAATGATCCGCAGCCACGGTAGCTGTAAATTATTTGAAACTTTGCAAAATAAATGAAATAAACATAACACTGAAAGGTCTTTTATCTAGTTGTGGTCTTGTATCTTGTAAAGTGTTGTATCTAAATTTGGTTTCCTGCCTTTCATGAGTAGCACCATTTGGCCCAATTTTATGGAACGAATTGCTCTTGGATAAAAATTATATTGGTGAACAAAATAATAAAAGTTATATTCCAAATAAACTAATTTATTATTTATAAAGTGAATCACATAAGAAATACAACAAGGCTTTTTATCATTATTTTTTTATTTTACTGCTGGTAGGACCTCTTGTGAGTCCGCACGGGTAGGTACCGCCACTGTGCCTATTTCTGCCGTAAAGCAGTAATGCGTTTCGGTTTGAAGGGTGGAGCAGCCGTTGTAACTATACTGAGACCTTAGAACTCATACCTCAAGGTGGGTGGTGGCATTTAAGTTGTAGATGACTATGGGATCCAGTAACCACTTAACACCAGGTGGGCTGTGAGCACGTCCACCCATTTAAGCTCTAAAAATCACAAATTGAAATAATGAAAGTAATATTATTCCTTCATAACGAAAACATGTATATTTGTTGGAAAACTATACAAAAATATCAAATAATTTACAGAGTCCAAACATCCGGTAGTCTGAGCGGAAGTTTCGAAGGAAAATAACAGAAAACTCCCATTCCTCAATGCTACACGAGTTACGTAGTTTTTTGAGAGTCAACGAAGCCTCTGCTCTCTGAGAGTTTGTTTTCCAATTTACCTCAAGCAGTCGTTTTCATGATTGAATTTCTTTTGAAGTACAACATTTTGTAAGTTACCTTTAATTTATACTTAAGATGAAGGGTTGGGAACATAAATAACGTTAGGAGATTAATATTATTTAGATGAGTTTTGATGAGTTCGTTGTGTCGCACGGGTATTTATTTGGGTGGAATTTTAAATTAATGTCCCGAACGGGTTCGAGAATCGAAATTTTGATTTCGGTAATAGTGTGAAGAAAAATGGACACTGAAGCGAAATGAAGGAGCATAAAAAGAAAAAGATGTGTCTCATTTAACGGTTTTATTCCACGGACTTTTTCTTACGGTTTTACTATCACATTTTTTTCAGTTCGGTCGCGCAGCAAAATCCCTATCTCCTCCAAGCCTGTCGTAAGGAACTTCGTTCTAAAAAAAACTTAAAAATAATAAAGGTTTTTCTTTACATCCATATATTAAAACAGTGGAGTAAGTTCTGTCTGTGTATTGAATAAAATAAATATCATTAGAATGGAAGTAAGAAAAAAAAGGTTTATAC
The DNA here is from genome assembly GCF_030267445.1 of Bombyx mandarina. NCBI lineage: Eukaryota > Metazoa > Arthropoda > Insecta > Lepidoptera > Bombycidae > Bombyx > Bombyx mandarina. The sequence continues at coordinate 17,547,537 of NC_143221.1, forward strand.
AACACAAACCAAGTATTTTTAGAATTATTTTTTGTCTGTTTGTTCGCGCACATCTCTGAACCGATTTTGTAATAGTTTTCACAGGAAGACATATTATATTGATTTGTTGCAGAATGTAGGATTTGTTTTGTTAATATCGTGTGTTGCAAAAAAGTTGAAGCAACTTTCTCTATTTCTTAATTTTCAAGCTGCTTTCAGACTACGCTATACTATAGTACCATATAGTATAGCAGATTTTTTATTTATTGCTTAGATGTATGGACGAGCTCACAGCCCACCTGGTGTTAAGTGGTTACTGGAGCCCATAGACATCCACAACGTAAATGCGCCACCCACCTTGAGATATAAGTTCTAAGGTCTCAAGTATAGTTACAACGGCTGCCCCACCCTTCAAACCGAAACGCATTACTGCTTCACGGCAGAAATAGGCAGGGTGGTGGTACCTATCTGCGCGGACTCACAAGAGGTCCTACCACCAGTAATTACGCAAATTATAATTTTGCGGGTTTGATTTTTATGACACGATGTTATTCCTTCACCGTGGAAGTCAATCGTGAACCTTTGTTGAGTACGTATTTCAATAGAAAAATTGGTACCCGCCTGAGATTCTAACATCGGTGCATCGCTCAACACGAATGCACCGGACGTCTTATCTGTTAGGCCACGACGACTTCAAAATAAACATAAACTTAGCCAATAATATATAGTACAGTACAGTGTGAACGTGTCCATAACAATTTATGGTGCACGATATTGTTGTGCTATGAGCTATATACTATTATTAGAGGCGACTTCCTCTTAAGTCAAAGTCGATGGGCGGAGCCATTGATGACGAGCACTCACGTGGACTCGTGACGTCATCTGGAGGGGCAACTAATTATATTAACTATATTATATTATAGCAAAACTATATTATATTATATTATAGCGTAGTCTGAAAGCAGCTTCATGCCCAAACTACGAAAGCGATTTTGATGAAATTCAATATGATGATCGTGCCAATCAATAATATAACAATCGAAATAAATATAATGATTTGTCCACTTGACCGGAAAGCCAGTTAATCAGAAGTTTGATACACAGTCTATGATATGAAGCATTGATAACGCACTGAAGTCGACTTGCTTCGACCTAGTTCGATGACAGGCAAGAGCCGATTGTCGATTTCTCCTAACAAATTTACTGCCTATTGTGCTTGGGACAAGTCATTGAGAAATAGCGAGTGGCAGCAATATGAACTTTATGTAAGCTATAAAAGCTCCCTATCAGCGCCACCTATCGCGCGGCAGTTATTATGGACTAACCAAATAAAGGCATCTCTAAACTATCCCGTTAAAGAGTGCTCAAGAAGGGTCGCGGTAGGTGAGGAATGGCGACCTCTGGTGAAGCGCACCACCACCCGAAATGATGACCTCGACCAATCTGCCAAGAGTGCATACGACTCAGAGAAGAAGAAGAATCAGTATTGTCTGGGCCCTCTTGTAGGTTCTTTAATGGAGATTGTTTTTTTTTTATTGCTTATATGGGTGAACGAGTTCACATGATGACGGAAACTACCGCTCAGCCATCCCTGACGTGTGCCAACATATATAATAGGCCTCTCCAATTGCTCGCCACTGAGAACGATCCTCGATTCTCTCATCCAGCCACCCTGCACTGATCATCACTCCACCGAGTCTAAGGGTGTCCTGCACTGCGTTTGCAATTTCCTGGTCTCTATTCAAGAACGCGTTTACCACAACGGTTATCGGTTGTTCGGCTAATATGGCCAGCCCATAGCCACTTCAGCTTCTGTGCTATGCCTATAACATTGGTTATCTGTCGGATCCCCTCTTTCCGGATTCAATCTTTCAGAGAAACTCTTATTCATTTTATTACGACCGCATTATCTTATACCTTTAAACGAGCAATTCTTGTATATATATATATATATATATATATATAATCTGAATCTCGGAAACGGCTCCAACGATTTTCATAAAATTTAGTATACAGGGGATTTCGGGGGCGATAAATCGATCTAGCTACGATTTATTTTCAGAAAATGTTGTTTTATTAGTGTTTTCAATAATCAAATTTATCGATAATCAACTGTTTCACTCTTCCCGACATCTATTGGCGAATAATAATACTATTTTTCTCAAGCTAACTGCTTAAAAGACACAATAACACTAAAGCTATTTCAGCAGATGGCGTTATTACGCCACCCGAAGCCAATGAGTGTTTGGTTTAAGGTTAGACCAAGAAAATGAATTGTTTATTTATATTATTCAATGAACAAAAAAAAAATTCCGAGCAAAGTTCGGTCATCGTCTAGTTTATTCATTATTACCGCATTTACGAAAACATGGTTTCTCTTTACTCACGCAAATTGTGTCACGCTAAATTATTACTTAATCGATAATGGATACAAATTTAACGTAATCGGAGTCCTGTGTTTTATTCACGCAATATAACTTGAAGCCACGCCAAGTTACTAAGTGAAGCGGTAACTCAAATTGGAACTAAGTAAACAAACTGTTAGGCGTAAGATATATTATTATAATCCAGTGTGTGCTTAAGATGAAACTTCGCATTATTTACACGTAATTGATAGTTTTAAATTATACGTAGCTTCTTGTTAGTTTATTTAAATTCCTTTATTAGAAAACAGTCTGCGTTTCTTAAGAATCGAAGTCATCATCTCACAAATTTTAATGATGATTGTATGACGTGATGCGACTCTATCGGTGGTTTATAACTCGCTGTTGTTGTTGTCTACGGGCTACGGCAACCACTTAATTTAAGGTGGGCCGTCAGCTCGTCTATTTATCTAAGCAATAAATTAAAAACGACTATGTGCATTTGACTCCTCTATTTTTGTACACTTTAAAAGTCCGACACCGACAAATACAACCAGTTGCCATTGACGCAAACCTAAAAAGCTGAGGTTTCCGCACCAAAAAAACCGCTGCGTTGATTCTTGTATTATTCTTTCTACCTGAATCAGTAAATAAATGTATTATTTTCCATCCTTGACTTATTATGTGTAAGTGTTAGTACCTAATTAATTCTTTAATAATGTATTTAGTTTATTAATATATGCTTTGTTTTTGTCGCTACACTCGTCACTCATGGCAGACTGGTGTGAGTGAGTGGTGAGTTTTACAGCTGACTCTATGCCTGGTGCTTTTTTTCCCTATGCTGATAGCCTTGAGAGGCTATTTCAGCTTCGCCTTGACGTGTAGGTGAGTTCATGGGGTTCAAACCGGAAGTGTTGCTAACACTGGCCCTAGCAAGAGCAGTGCGTTGCAGAATCTACCACCGGATCGGAAACGCGACCCACTGAGAAGATTCGACGACAATGGGCTGTGTCTATGGGTTAATTTACTCGTCAAGCCCTTCGTTGTAAGCGACGGGCTTAGTGCGGACGGTGACCGGTGCTTGTGGTAACTAAAAGCACCGTTAATGGATCGGGAGGATCCGTAATGACGTGTTTAGGGCGACGTCGACTGTTTACCATTCGGTCTACAGGATCGGGTATCTGGTGCTTAGCTCTGACCTGGTTAACTCTGTTGCAGGAGACATGCCGCATAGCCTGCACGCTCTACTGTGAGGCGCTTGATAGTATAAAGATATAACAGGTAAGTACAATTCGTTTTCTTGTTTGTCACCTTTTTTTATCGTATCTATTGAAAAGTCTTAAGAAAATGTAATACGTAAATTGAATGTAAATCTTGAGACCATAGATTTATGGTCGAATTTTGATCACTGGACAAACACTATATAGCTACATACTATGGAATTTATAAAGCTTCAAGTATCAACCTAGATAGGTTTACAGTTTGTAAACGACGAGTTTAGGCTAAACAACATTTTGTTTTAGTACTCGTAAAATATTCTAGATCGTTGTATCTATGGTGACTACATAAAATTCGACGCACGCATTCGTGTAAAGACTTACACACACAAGATGTTTTTATTGAATTATGGCTTCTAAGTGAAATGTTTGAGTTAGTAATTTCTATGTAATTGATATTTTTAATTTGTAGATCGTGTGTATAGATAGATTCGACGGGTGGCTAGGCACTAGGAACTAGGCAGGGAGGTAGTACCTACCTTTGCGGGGTCATAAGCCTCGAAGAGCTCTATATGACTAAAGGTTGACGATGTCTATGTTCCCTGCTAAGTACTTAAGACTGGTCAATACAATATACATATTTGGAATATATAAAAAATGCAATCAATATGGACTACAACAATAATTAATTCAAAATCAAATTGATTGTTCGAGTTTAAAAAAAAAAAAAAATTGTTTCGATGGATGGACGAGCTCACGGCCCACCTAGTGTTAAGTGGTTAGCGAAGCTCATAGACATCTTCAACGTAAATGCTACCACCCACCTTGAGACATGAGTTCTAAGTCTCAGCTCTTACAGTATAACGGCTGCCCCGCCCTTCAAACCGAAACGCATTACTGCTTTACGGCAGAAATAGGCACAGTGGCGGTACCTACCCGTGCGGACTCACAAGAGGTCCTACCAGCAGTAAAATAAAAAAATAATGATAAAAAGCCTTGTTGTATTTCTTATGTGATTCACTTTATAAATAATAAATTAGTTTATTTGGAATATAACTTTTATTATTTTGTTCACCAATATAATTTTTATCCAAGAGCAATTCGTTCCATAAAATTGGGCCAAATGGTGCTACTCATGAAAGGCAGGAAACCAAATTTAGATACAACACTTTACAAGATACAAGACCACAACTAGATAAAAGACCTTTCAGTGTTATGTTTATTTCATTTATTTTGCAAAGTTTCAAATAATTTACAGCTACCGTGGCTGCGGATCATTAAGCTTTTATTTGATATTGGTATTATTTTTTTATTGCCGCATAGGCAGACGAGCATACGGCCCACCTTATGGTGAGTGGTTACCGTCCCCCATGGACTTCAGCAATGCCAGGGGCAGAGCCAAGCCTCTGCCTACTTTTTTTCTTAGTTTTCTATATAGGTACTTAAGGATCTTATCAGATTTGTCTAAAGACAAATATATCTATTGAAAAATCAAATGAAATTCTGTGTTATAGTATATCTATATACAAAGGCGACGATCAAAATGACAAAAGGAGCTTAATGCAAAATCGTTTTGTCGTAATTTAATGACAATAATATTTTGATACCTAACTTTATGTTGAGAACCTTCAAATTTTGACGTCATTTTTATAGATAAGGAAGTGGCTGCAGGCATTAGCCTCGAGAGCATTATTTTTCATTAAGCTGCTTTGACAATGTTTTCGGGCTGGAACAAAGACATGTTGATGGCTTCTTTTGAATTCAGACCACATTGACCGACCAAAGTTCTATGCAATTAAAAGGCTGTTAATTTCATAGACTATTAACAGGGTTTGTGACCCGCGCGATATGCAATTAAAAGGTTGTAAATTTCATAGACTTGTGACCCGCCTGGTTCTGATCATCGTGAACTAAAGCACAGTATATTTGGATCAGATCTTGCGACTGTGGCGGTGTTCTTGTAAGAGCTAAAACGAATTAACAAACACATCTTCACCTTCATGTCAATAATGTAATGCTGTTATCTGTAACTGCTAGTATGGTCAGCTGATTTACTAAGACTGGTGGTATTTACTGGTGGTAGGACCTCTTGTGAGTCCGCATGGGTAGGTACCACCACCCTGCCTATTTCTGCCGTGAAGCAGTAATGCGTTTCGGTTTGAAAGGTGGCGCAGCCGTTGTAACAAGGTGGGTGGCGCATTTACGTTGTAGATGTCTATGGGCTCCAGTAACCACTTAACACCAGGCGGGCCGTGAGCTCGTCCATCCATCTAAGCAATAAAAAAAAACAATAGTGCTACTGACTATCATTCAGAATGTAAATGCACCCATCAAATATCGGCGACTAACTAAAAATTTCAAATCTTTTGAAGAGCTCGTAATATAAAAGTGATTTTACGTTCCTGTGATTAAATTATATTCACGTCATTAAAAAACTCATCACTGCCCACGTTTATTACAAAAAGTTTGCTGGACTTCATAGGCTATGTGGTATTTATTCGCTACCCACACAAAATTATTCATCACATGTAACAAACATAATAACTTCGAAAAATTGTTTCTAAGCCCAGGATCAACCCACACATGGTCACATAAAATAAACCGTTTTAATTATCAAATGTCGACCGTTTTCAAATAAATCTCTGGCAAGTACTTATAAACTTCACGTGGTAACTCATTCAAAGTGGATCAAACAATGCACGTGTAAATTTGTTTTAAAAAAAATTCTCATTTTAGGACCTCGACATGTTCAATAATGGGGAAAAATACGTCAAACATCATTTTTCCTTTGTCCTCGGTGGATAAAGGTAAAATAATACCTTTTGTCATGCAAATGGGGGCACTATTGAATGACCCTTCTAATCAAATTGTTATCGGCGCGTTCGTGGTAAATATTAATAGATGTTTTCAGTCAAATATAAAAGATTCTAATTTCGATCATATTTAACAAATTCCCTAAAGAGATATGAACCTGCCACGTATTTCTTATATTAACTCGAAATTTAGCATACTTATTAAGGACGATGAAAACTCGGTATTTTAAAAAAAATATTGAAAATAAATTTTAATAAATTAGAATTAAAAATAGTGTAAGAAAATATGATTTTATTGTAAAAAGGCGTGGGATGCTTTTCAGGATATTATCAAAATAACCCTTCTACTCATATCTGTTCATAAAATATATATAACTACTGATACCATGCACTCCACGCTTTTTTTACAATAGAATCATTTTTTCTTACACTATTTTTAATTCAAATTTATTAAAATATATTTTCTATTTTTTAGTTGGATTTTATATAAAAGCGTATTGTTTTAGTTTTTTTAAATTATTATTTATTTTTAGTTAACCTGTCTAGGATTTCTAGATGAACTGCATAATTCAGATGTTTTTTCTGCTAAGTTCTGATGAGTTAGTGTTGAGATTGCAGGAAGATATAGTGACGTCAACAATTTTTTTTCTCCTTCGTATTGCTAGTAACCTCAAGGGACTTTGCTAAGTTCACCGCGAGTGTATTCACGAGGAACAGCCTGGTACTTTGCTAATATCTGTCCTAGCAAGAACAGTGCTTCGCTCAATCTACCACCGGATCGGAAACGCGACCCATTGAGAAGATCCGCCGAAAAACTCAGTGTGCTGTGTCTGTAGGGTTAATTTTCATGGATTCGATCAGAACGGTAACCGGTGCACGGAAAGCCTTAAAGTACCGATCGTGGATCGGGAGGATTGACGTGTATCAACAAACAATAGGTAATGTTCGAATAATTTTAACAATGATATTTAATAGTACTCACAGCTAAGCGTGCGTAATTTAACCTCACACGGCTATTGGGATTTCTGGATTCAACTTTCCGAGCGATGTCCACTATCGAAGTCATTTTGTGGGCAAAGCAAAATTGGCATCAAAAATATTGGGAATCCTCAACAGAGTGAACCGTTATTCTACGCCTAGGCTTTTGCTTTATAAAGTATAACCTTGTCCTCACATGTGGAGTACTGAAGCTCCAAAATATCAGTTAGCTCCATGACTCTACACAGAATGGGGCCGTTCCGATATTCCATAATCCCATTCACACTGATCAATTGGGTCTCTGAGGAGGAACTTAGATCTACTCTGTGTTTTGCACCGTATGTTCCGCGGGGAGAGTTAATCCATACTACCTAGAACCATTGCGTTCATCATTTAGTAATTAGCGGTAGTAGCGGCCTGGCTGAGCCCCTGGCATTACTGATGTGCTTGAGCGACGATAACCAAAACATCAGAGGGATTGATCACTCGGCTGACTACACGGGTAAAAAAGGTGCCACTTGCTAGCTTGTAAAGTGATCGCTTAGAGAGGCAATATTAATTATTTTCCTAGATCTACTTCCAGACTTCACACGTGAATGTGTCAACCTAAAACCAACAAACTATTAACCAACAATGTATTTCTAACCGCTTTTCAACTCACTAACCCACCTTTCAGGTCTAATCACGAACGATTTGATCCGGTTAAAATTGTTTACACGATAAACTGTTCAATTCGAACGCGCCGGGATTATCGAGGCCGGTTAATTGAATTCCGAACCGGGTGTCGCTGTAAAAACCCGGATATGTATACTCGTGAATAGGCTAGGTTTAGCTGACGCTTTTAATTTCGGGCGTATAATGAAATTTTTGATTTGAATATATTGTTTTTTGGCAACGGGATTTTTTTAAATCCACTTTCCACTATGACTGTTGCTATGTAAACTACTAATTTTGTGGAAACTACTCGTGTTTCTACTACTACTACTACTGCTACTTAGTAGTACGAATAACAGTAGTCTGTTATTCGTAGTGGTAGTCATGTGACAAAATCTTCCTAATATAAGTGCCAACAGCAGAATAAGGTTTGTCTGGATGAAAAGATTGCGAAAAACAAACAGGCATTTCTCTGTAATCATTATACATAGTTGGAATCTTTATCTTTTAATGCTCCATAATATATCATATGATTAATTTCATTATTTTTTAGTATTTTTGATGCTTGGACTCATTCAGGGCCCCTCTGGTGCTCAGTGGTTACTGGACCCCACCACATACGTCAACAAGGTAAATGCTGCTACGCACTTTGAGACATTCTAAGTTTGAGTTTTACAGAAGAATGGCTGCCGCACCCTTCAAACCGAAACTACTTCACGGCGAGTGCACGTTAAAATGTGTCAAATCATCATCAATCATTTTTTTTTGTATGCGTCTACTCGTATAGATGTTATTTAAAAATAAATAAATGATAAATAAAGTTGAATAAATAAAGTAAATTGAAAATCGTGTAAGAAGTGTGTGGTTATATTACTTGTTAGGGCTTGGGTGCCTGGAATTTCGCGATTCAATATCAAGGTAAAATTTCATCGTTATAACCGAAAATAGGATAAGTCATAAAATGAAATATCCTACTCAATAATTCGTAGTAAGCGATGTTTGTTTTAAATCGAAACTGGCACATTTAAGTGTCCCCGTAAACTCAATCCCCTTCCAGGTGTATTCCTTGTATTCCGGAACCCACCCTAGTTTATCAGCATGGCTTCAGCGCCAACAAAAATACTCCCAATACAAAAAAAAACGCTTACTTACAACCAATCATTTTATTTTGAAGATCTAAGAATTTCACGCTCATGCACACATGTTTATTTCATCCTGAAATTACATACTCTTTGATGATGTACTTTCATAAAATTATAATACAATATTTTTTTTAGCAATATCAATAACCCAGGTAAAATTAGTATGAGCAAACCGACAAAATGAAAACGGTTAAAATAATTAAATCGTTGTTCGTTCGTATAATATCTATTACTGATGTATGCTTTCAATTATTTTAATATATAATAACATATGCTAGCTGAAAATTCTAGCTTTAAATTAACCTAATCAAATTCTGTAGAAATTAATTAAGGTTATTATTCAAATGGTATGCTAGAGGACTTTAGGTTCTATTTCTACGGTGGTAAGCCATATTATAAATCGAAATTACAATCATTCGTTTGCTCGTCTCTGTTGTATTCTAAATAGGTGTTCAATATGTTACAATTAATTATCGAAATATCTAAGATCAGATGTGGTTTATGTTGCTGGTTGGAATAACAGTGAATTAGGATTTGGTATGTAATACATAAATATAATATATTTCATTGGTTAACAATACCATCATCTGTGTTTTCTTTTAAGGGTCGAAACAGCGAAGCGCTCGGTTTAGTAGCAATCCCTGCCTATACTTCTGATTTTTGATCAGGTAAATGTAATGCGAGCAAGCTATACCCCTGTATCCGTTTAGAGCTGAGTAGGCTGTGACCCCCGGTAACTGTATTCATCGAACTCGGCAAAGAGTTCGACATGCAACCTAACCTAAACATCAGCCCGCTGAGTTTCTTGCCGGATCTTCTCAGCGGATCGCGATTCCCATCCGGAAATAGGTTCATTCGAGAAGCAGCTACTCTTGAGTTGTTAGGTTTCCTTTGGAGGCGCTCGGGAAGCTGTTAGCAAATCCCACCCCTCTTGGCTGAGACCTTGCTCGCCCACCTGCCCAAAACTAGAAAAGCCTCCAAGCCACCAGTAATCAGAGAGGCTATTTTAGCTTCCTCTTGACGTGTAGTTGAGCTCACGGGGCTCTACCGGGAGTGTTGCTAACACTGGCCCTAGCAAGAGCAGTGCTTAGCAGAATCTACCATCACATCGGAAATGCGACCCACTAAGAAGATCCGGCGAGAAACTCAGTGGGCTGTGGACGCCTTAGATGTATCCTGATGGATTCGTCAGATCTACTCTCAGTATTGTAGGATGTTTCCATTTTAAAAAAGCAAAAGCAAAGCAGCTGGCTCTGAGCTGTCAGGCCTCCAGCAAGGACGATCGAGCAGTCGATGTAAAACACCCGCTACCCAGTTCTGCCCTTAAACTTATACAAGTTAAGCAATCTTTTCATACAAAAAATAGATTTTGCCGCACTTTCCTAATAACTTGCCATTGTGGATTAAACTATCTTTTGTGTGCATCTGATTCTAAAAACGTACCTACATATTTTTAGTCAAAACATATCCTACTACGTTACGAAGGCACATCCATTTATTATCAAATCTGGTTTTAATGCATTAATTAAATTAATTAGGATATACAAAACCTCGGTGATTCAAATACTCATTGAGATCGGCCTTAAATCCGCTATAGCCGTATACCACAATAATGCTCCGGGTCAATTTACAGCCTGGAAATGATTATTGGTTTTGAAAGTCCCCGAGGATGGCAAATGTTAGACCGGTATTCATCAACGCTATCCAGCTTATGGATTATTGGGGATCAACGGAAAATCTCTAAAATGATCTCTATGAAATTATTGGATTGACATTTCCTTGTTGGATTGATTCTGGCCATAACTTGATTAAAAATTTTGAGGCAGAATTACAGTGAGTGCTAAATGAATTTTGCGTTTGTAGTTACAAATGACATCAAATTCTTTGGAAACATTGTGATGGTGGTAATGGATCGACTTCTGTTGGACAGTTCGTAGCGGATTACTGAACATAGTCATTATGTATTATACAAATACAATACTCAACAAATGCTGTGGAACAATATAAACAACACATAAGTTTCATAGTCCTTCTTTTGCGTATACTCGCTACACAATTCTATTGATTGGGTAAACGAATATGATGATTTAAAATTCATGACATGTGACGGAGATTTGCTGAGGACTTTTTTGAAGCTTCTGAACTTCTTATGACAAATGACCTTGATGTAGGAACGCTCAGGTTGAGATGAATTCAGGAGACAGATGGTATACGGTTTTGTGAGATGATAATCTAGTGTCTTTCTTGTAAATTTCGCTGTGTTGCTTCGCAATGGAAATATCCTGATTTGTATTGGATTAAGCTAAAAACGTATCAGATAAATAATACGTAAATGACTTTAAATCTAGACACAATTCACATTTAGATAGTTTTACGATAGTTTCTCGGCGGATCCTTTTAATGGACAATTCTGGTCCGGTGGTAGTTTCAGTGAAGCACTTGCTAGGGTAGATGTTAGTAAATTCGTTTAGGTTCTACTGAGCTTACCCATCAGCCAAGGTAACGCCAAAATAGTCCCTAAAATATGTAGCACTAGGAGAAAGAACTAGTTTTCCAATTAAAATATGGATATTAAAAAAAATGTTACCTATCAAACTACTTTTAAGCTCAATTATGTAGTTATGTGTTTGTAGAGGTGACGCGGACTACTTGAAACCCAACACATCCTAAAAGTTATAAATTGGATCATTCTGCCAGGGTGAATTTTGTAAATTTGTTGGAATATGATGAAAATAGATTAACTGATTTTATGATAGACTTCTTTATTTGATTGATTGATTTTTATTAGTTGTTTCGAGGTATCCACGGCCTTTCTGGTGTTAAGTCGTTACCGAGACCTACCTTGAGGCATGAGGTTGAAATTTTAATTTTTATTTTATAAACGTCTGTCACGCCTTACTGTTTTGCCTCAAAAACTAGGGAAGTTGATGGAATTTAACCGACCTCATATCTTAAAATAGGAGACATTCACGTATTGATGTCTATAGGCATTGTAAGTCACTTGATATTAGGTGGGCCATGAGTTAGCCTTACCATAGTGAGTTTAGTTAAAAATACTTAGATATTTCTTTATCGCGAAAGTCGTTTGTGAACGTATGCTATGATATGTCTATCCTTAGAAGAACAAAGAAGCATTTGTAATATGTAGTACATATGTACTTGTATTTACGACTTTCACAATAAAAACATAACAAAAGCAGTTAGTAGAAGATGTTTTATGATCGGATGTCAACAGATATTAGGATCGAAGTAATGGAATATTATTTTCTTTTTTAAATGGAGCGCATAGGAGTTGTTTTAGTTATTATTAGGCGGTAGGCAGCGGCTTGCCTCTGTCCCTGGCATTGCTGAAGTCCATGGGCGACGGTAACCACTCACCATCAGGTGGGCCGTACGCTCGTCTGCCTACAAGGGCAATAAAAAATATATATTTGCAAGCTGAATTTAATTACGCATTTTGTATTTGATATTGACATATAAAATAATGTTGTCTTGTATGTTTTGGTTTTATTTAATACTTGATGTTACCGATTCTTCTGATTTTAGGAATATCGTCTTCTTAGATTTTCCAAACTTCTTTCATACTAACCTTGTCCTGACAATTACCAACTAGACAAAGAGGAACACAGTCAAATCGTTCAAGCCTTGATCTTTCATAATGCATGGAGCAATTGAATTTTTATTTACTTTTTATATATACATAACCTCAAGCAAAATGCTTCTCTTTACCCAACTGTACCGCCGATGGTGGGAACTGCAGGCCTGCATGGGTCGCGGTAATCACGATTTGGAGTCCATGGTCTTTATTCGTCGTCATTCCTACCTGACATCAGTTGGGCTGTGGGCTCATCTTCTCATCGGTATGCGTTATTCTAAAACCATTGATAAGTATATAATATTTTAAATTATTTAAAACGCTTACATCCTCTTTGAGATGTTTAACTTTTTTAGTGTCGTAAAATATATTTTTTTTGTGCACCTTTGGACCGGAATTATTTGTCTTTCTTTGCAAATTTTCCGTTCTGTGTTGAGTATCTTCAAGCCGACTTACTCGGTCAATCGCAATATGCATTCGAATCCTGAATATGACATGTCAATTCGAAATAAGTTAAATGAAAACGACTGAACAGTTTCGAACAAAGAAATATCCGCTTTCCACAATATTAAAGAATGACAACATCGCGTGCCGTTTTGAAGTGCTGTCTTAATATTCTTGGTACATATGTAATTTATAGATTGCTCACGTACGTGTTGATGGACCGTTTCTCGCACAGAAATAAATCAAGATAAATCTTGATATTATTTCTGTGGTAGAAATAAATCAAGATAAATCTTGATATTATTTCTGTGGTTTTCCGCTTTTGTCCACCATGTGTATTTACAGTTTTCACTTGACGAGTTTTAGTGTTTTAAAACCACGACCCTAACTATTTTTACGAAGCGTTTATTTGGGACGGAGAATTCCCAATGCAGTAGATCTTTCTAGTACTCTATCCAGATAGTCAATAGTATTCACGCTGTGATGTCTGCGGACTCATATGGCCACGTAATCGCCATGAATATGCCATGAGTTCGTCTACTTGTGCCCATAAAAGCAAAGCCTTAGTATTCGCGAGCATTCGATAATAAAAACAAAACGAGTGTATGAACCAGGCATCAGAAAAACGTTATAAATCCCCACGTGGTCCCATTAAACCTGATTACCCCCTGACCTTGCTAAGATTGATGATATATAGTTGGTAATAAAGAAGGAACATAATTTAGAGGTCGCCTGTCTAAGGAAAGCTCTATATAGCCTTTTGTAACGCTTATTTCTTGTATAAAAATGAATTTATGTGCATTACTAATAAGTTTCATGTTTTTGGACGTAAATAAATTTACTTTGGTAGTTCGGATTTCGATTCTATTAAATGGTTAATGTATTCAGACAACCGAAACTAGGTATGGTGGAGACGTTTTCGAAAACAAAGATAGGCATAGTACTGGTGATTCATAAGAAGATAAAGTAAAAATCAGAAAAAAAAAACTACGAAGATGAGATGAAAATAAAGAACAAAAAATCCAACTGCACGATTAAGACATACTAATTAATTATAAAGAGAAATATTTGAATTGAAAATAGCTTCTTCATGCATAATGTAACGATTCTAGAATAATTGAATACACTTAAAACGAACCTGCATTTTCTAAATGTTTTGGAAATTTCTTTTCATTCTGGTTGGGCAATATAAATTACATATTGTTAGCACGAATGGGCAGGTTGTACACTGATTTAGGTTGTAAGTGGTATAGCGGCAGTATGGCACTCCGGCACGAATAGGAGGACAGATTATTTTACAAAAGAATACTGTTACGCCGGTAAGAGCAACGCCATCTATTGCCAAATAGTCGAATGAATATTGAAGGATCTAGTAGCACCTAGAACGCTCGAGAAGTACAACGCCATCTATTGTCAGATAGCGGAAACACAACACTAGAAATGTGTGGAATATTCTCGATAATTCTAGGGATGTGGTATCGGCTAAAAAAGTGTTACAGAGATGGTGCGCAGTCAATCAGTAGTCGTAACTACTCAAAGCGAAACAGCGAACGGATCACCTAAAGCGGAATAAGCGAATTGAGAATTTTTAAGTGTTTGTGAAGTGTTCTAAGTGTTGAATACAGTTTTTAAGTTGTACTCCGGTAGAATTTTTATCTATCCCGAACCCCAGCGCGTAGCAATACAAATGAGACGGCGACACGTTTCAATGTGGCTGGCAAGGATAACTATATTTTGTATTAACTCCGTTAAGTACTTAGCACCAGATGGTTCAGTTGACTGGCAACCCTGCTTTGTCACAGCAAGAAAATACAATCTCTGAGTTAGATACCCTTCACAGGGCAAAAACATGGAATTTTTATCTTGGAACTTCAACTCTTTGAACGAGTAGTACCAAAATAACTTTTATTGGTATGGTTATACGTTGTTAATAACTAGCAAATCATAGACTGGTGGTAGAACCTTTTCTGAGTCCGCACGGGTAAGTACCACCACCCTACCTATTTCTGCCATGAAGCAGTAATGCGTTTCGGTTTGAAGGGTGGGGCAGCCGTTGAACTATACTGAGACCTTAGAACTTATCTCAAGGTGGGTGACGCATTTACGTTATAGATGTCTATGGGCTCCAGTAACAACATAAAACCAGGTGGGCTGTGAGCTCTTCCAGCCATCTAAGCAATAAAAAAATATATTTTTTTATTGCCCTTATCGGCATACGAGCATACGGCCCACCTGATGATAAGTGGTTACCGGCGCCCATGGACTTCAGCAATGCCACTAGCACAGCCAAGTCGCTGCTTACCGTGAGCATTCGTGAAAAACACTTTACTATTCATCAGTGGCCTTCAGAAAATACTGTAGCCAAAGTAGCATGTTCCCATCCTCAAATCCGCTATTTCTCCTTTTCCAAAAGTAAATATAACTTGTGAAGTTCTACCACAAAGTCGCTGTTGAACATTCAAAATTAAGAACACAGCATTACCATAAAAATAAAGTTGTACAATCGTTTGATGTTTTAGGTAAACGATAATATTTATATAATAACCGTAATAAGTACACACAAATGGTAAATTGCTTGTTTCCCGCACGAGAACGGCGGCGGCTCATTCCTTAAGATGATGTTTCACTAAAACATTAGACGAGCGATTAATTTAAAACTAAATATTAAAATTTTAAATTGAATGCATATTGAATTTATCTTATCTAGATGACATAGATAGTGGTAGTGGGTGGTGGTGGTAGTGGGTGGTGGTGGTAGTGGGTGGTGGTGGTAGTGGGTGGTGGTGGTAGTGGGTAGATTTACTGGTGGTAGGACCTCTTGTGAGTCCGCGCGGGTAGGTACCACCACCTTGCCTATTTCTGCCGTGAAGTAGTAATGCGTTTCGGTTTGAAGGGTGGGGCAGCCGTTGTAACTATACTGAGACCTTAGAACTTATATCTCAAAGTGGGTGGCGCATTTACATTGTAGATGTCTATGGGCTCCAGTAACCACTTAACACCAGGTGGGCTGTGAGCTCGTCCACCCATCTAAGCAATAAAAAAATAAAAACTGAATATTTAAATTTGAAATTGAATGCATGTGAAATTGAATTTAACTTACTTATCTAGATGACATAGTCTATAAGTCCAATAATTCCTCAGAGAGCTTATGCACTTATCTAAAGTAAAACTCCTTTGTCTTATATAAGACTTCCCATTCATTTTTATTTTCTTCTTAAATTATTTCCTGTCGTCGTCAAAGATAAGTGATTATTAAAAGAACTTTACCTTAACTCACTACAGGTCAACATAATGCTGAGACTTACGCTAAGCCGTCGTCTACTTATTCAAAGAGTGAGATTTTTCATCTATTTTACTACTACTACTACTACTACTACTACTTTCTCTAATGTTTTTGCTTTGATACGAATCATAAGTACCCAATAACCCGAGAAATAGTCGACATTAGAAATAGTGCGCTGGATACAGCAATTAAACTATTTGACTCCTAGAGTAAGCTTTCAATATATTTGAATTAGATTAAGGCGTACATATGTCTATCAGTAGAAGTCCTGCAGCTGACAGCTGACGCTGGAGAAGTTTAAGGCTCAAACAAGACTTTCTTAAATACTCATGAGCAATGCCGCTGCCTATTTTTTTTTGTTTTTTTTTATTGCCATATAGGCAGACGAGCGTACGGCCTACCTGATGGTGAGTGGTTACCTTCGCTCATGGACGTCAGCAATGCCAGGGGCAGAGCCAAGCTGCTGCCTACGTGCCAAGAGGCCTCATACAATTTTGTATAATCACGATTAACATTCGCCCAACGTTTTAGTGGAAGCGAATAGTATTCCGTGGCTCAGTACAGAAAATGAGCAACAATTTGCGCTTATGTCATATAATTTATATCTTTTGTCACCGTCGCATTATGAATATTTATATTTTAAGGAAGGAATCTCTTTACGGTTTCTCGTAACGAGAATTCCCTTACGGTTTGATGTTTCGGCGGAGTTGTTTTGTGTGCTACGTGCGTTGAACATACATATTATATTTAAAATGAGTTAATTGATTTACGTTTACGTTTTAAGGTCTCTTAATTAATTTATTTCAGACATTTTCATTAGTTTATAATTTTCTTGATCACCTAAAACTGAAGCTTTATTTGACAAAAATGTATTTACATCGACTATCGTTAAATCTTAATAAAGAGTTGTAGATTTTCACTATTAACACCTCGTGGTAAATAATGAGGATGTCTTCAACAATGACGTCCCATCGATGGCTAAAAAATTTATTCCCACTTTGTTTTCAGAAAAAAATGTATTGTAGTCCTCAGGAAACACTGTGGAGGTAAGTTCAATCCGGAGATAGTGATTTTTTTAAATTGCTTATATGGGTGGACGAGCTCACAGCCCACCTGGTGTTAAATGGTTACTGGAGCCTATAGACATCCAGAACGTAAATGCGCCACCCACCTTGAGATATAAGTTCTAAGGTCTCAAGTATAGTTACAACGGCTGTCCCACCCTTCAAACCGAAACTCATTACTGCTTCACCACCCATTATTAGCCACCTACCTGCATGACCCACCCGCGCGGACTCACAAGAGGTCCTACCACCTAAAACTGAAGCTTTATTTGACAAAAACGTATTTACATAAGCAATCGTTAAATTTTAATAAAGAGTTGTAGATTTTCACTATTAACACCTCGTGGTAAATAATGACGATGTCTTCAACAATGACTTCCCATCAAAGCCAAATGTATGGTTGATCATAGGTGATGGTTAAAAAATTTATTCCTACTTTTTGTTCAGAAAAAAAAAATGTATTATAGTGCTCAGGAAACACTGTGGACGTAAGTTCAATCCAGAGAAGGTGGGTGTGAAGAAAAGCATACTTTAATCTATACTACAAAGGTTTCAAACTGTAGAGATGAACTCTGATTCAGTGCTTATAGCACTCTTAATTTCTCTTTTTTTTTTGTACTTCTATTGATTGTTTTTTTTTTATTGCTTAGATGGGTGGACGAGCTCACAGCCCATCTGGTGCTAAGTGGTTACTGGAGCCCATAGACATCTACAACGTAAATGCGCCACCCACCTTGAGATATAAGATCTAAGGTCTCTCGTATAGTATAGTATAGTATAGTATAGTATAGTATAGTATAGTATAGTATAGTATAGTATAGTATAGTATAGTATAGTATAGTATAGTATAGTATAGTATAGTATAGTATAGTATAGTATAGTATAGTATAGTATAGTATAGTATAGTATAGTATAGTATAGTATAGTATAGTATAGTATAGTATAGTATAGTATAGTATAGTATAGTATAGTATAGTATAGTATAGTATAGTATAGTATAGTATAGTATAGTATAGTATAGTATAGTATAGTATAGTATAGTATAGTATAGTATAGTATAGTATAGTATAGTATAGTGTAGTATAGTATAGTGTAGTGTAGTGTAGTGTAGTGTAGTGTAGTGTAGTGTAGTACAGTTTAGTGTAGTGTAGTGTAGTGTAGTGTAGTGTAGTGTAGTGTAGTGTAGTGTAGTATAGTATAGTATAGTATAGTATAGTGTAGTGTAGTATAGTATAGTATAGTATAGTATAGTATAGTATAGTATAGTATAGTATAGTATAGTATAGTATAGTATAGTATAGTATAGTATAGTATAGTATAGTATAGTATAGTATAGTATAGTATAGTATAGTATAGTATAGTATAGTATAGTATAGTATAGTATAGTATAGTATAGTATAGTATAGTATAGTATAGTATAGTTAGTATAGTATAGTATAGTATAGTATAGTATAGTATAGTATAGTATAGTATAGTATAGTATAGTATAGTATAGTATAGTATAGTATAGTATAGTATAGTATAGTATAGTATAGTATAGTATAGTATAGTATAGTATAGTATAGTATAGTATAGTATAGTATAGTATAGTATAGTATAGTATAGTATAGTATAGTATAGTATAGTATAGTATAGTATAGTATAGTATAGTATAGTATACGTATAGTTATAGAATAGGTTTCTTTGAGCCATGAGTTAATACACCAAGGCATATTCGATTTTCGTAATTTAAAACCAAAATAATTCATAGTTATCATAGTTCATAGACATTGATATGTTGTTAACGACAGAGCACGTTTACACGAGAGCCAAAACAAGCAAATCACGAGCACTTCGAAAACGCGTTAAGAGGATCTTCAATTTTCTTAATTATCACAAACAATTTGTAAACAGTTTAGATAATTTTGTTTTCCCCTTTAGAGTATTACCGCCGGAGGGTGCGAATACTTGTAAAGATTATTTATTGGACTTCATCAACTATATTTATTGTATTGAAGCTAACGTTCATTTAAATATATTGTGATTTTTTTTATTGCTTAGATGGGTGGATGAGCTCACAGCCCACCTGCTGTTAGGTGGTTAATGGAGCACATAGACATCTACAACGTAAATGCGCCACTCACCTTGAGATATAAGTTCTAAGGTCTCAAGTATAATTACAACGGCTGCCCTATCCTTCAAACCGAAACGCATTACTGCTTCACGGCAGAAATAGGCAGGGTGGTAGTACCTACCCGGGTGGACTCACAAGAGGTTACCACCAATAATACTGCCATATGCTGGAGTTGGAGTGTATTATTAACGCATATTATCTGTTTTATAATCCGGCCTATTTTTGCAGCGAAGCAATACTTTTTTATCGATTTGAAAGCGGGATATAGACTTTGAGTCTTTGATTTGATGTCCCAAAGTGGTTGGAATTGTTGTTGTGATGCCTACAACCTCTGGATAACACTTAACCGCAGCTGGACTGAACAATGAATCATCATCATCATCATCTCAGCCTGTCTACTGTCCACTGCTGAACATAGGCCTCTCCAACTGATGTCCAGTGCGGCCGGTCCGTTGCTACCATATAATAATGAATAAAAAGTAAGATATTTTGGATTCTCCAAAGATATAAACACTCGTGAATCAAGAGATATGCTTGGCTATCAGGTTCGCAGCACACTATACCGCTTTTAGCTGTGCTATATAGTTAACACGGTGAGGGTTTATAGGTGTTGGCATGCGTCCAATCTTAATGACAGGGTTGACATAACTAAATTACTAACAAATAATAGGTTTATGACACTTTTTTTTTAAGTTATAACTTAGTCGCCCAGTGATCAAAATACGGTGATATTCATAGATAATTGAAAAATTAAGATTCATTTTAGGTAGTTTTTTTCATTTGTGTTATTGATATTAATAATAAGAAACTGAACTATAACTTATTCTCATATTTTTAATGATAGCACTAAAAGTCCTCAATGGTTATTAAACGAAAAAAAAAAACACATCGGCTCATAAGTCGAAGAGAAAATATAATAATACGTACCGAGTATGTAAATAGTAAATATATTTTATCACAATGATTTCACACGTTACAAAACATTTGCGGCAATACAAGTTATTTGAATCGCACTTACGGTTACGATACTACAGGGCAAAATCAACTGGCCCTCTATTATTTCAGTGTTCTACCCTGAAGCCAGCCGCCAGGTAAGAGCCGGTTCCGAAATTGGATATGCAGTGACCCAGAGAATAATAGCACACTGAACTGAATTTTTTGAAGTTTATGCAAGGTACCGTTCAGATCTTTACATATCATTGCTGCTTATTACAATATTTATTACAATATTCGTTCGTACCTCAAGATACTGTTATGTTTTTCTATGTGAAAAAACATACCAAAAATATTTTTATACTTAAAATGGTTAACACAATGTTGAAATGTCAACGAATAAAACCGTATAAAAACATTCCTTTGATACGATTCTTAAGGAAATTAAAACTTGGTTCGTCCAACAACAAAAACAATAAGTTAGTCTGAGAGTATGCTTTGAATATAGCGAATTATGTATTCAACATTAAAATAAAATTTTTAACCGCTTACACGGCTACCGACGGAATACGATAAAACTCAACAACTCAAACTTTATTAGAACTCAAAAAACCTAGCTACCGAATCAAAAACACAAAAAATGCAAATACCTATCAAACACAAAACACAGCCAGGACTGGGAATACTGTTATAACGAAAGAGCTCCTGAAAAAAAAATGGAAACGAAGTAAAACTCGTCCCGCCCAAAACAATGAGTTAGCAGGGGACTCAATGAGACGGCAGCTATTTTTACCGTTTCCCATTGTTGCAGTTAATTAGCGCTGCTTTGTTGAAGGAAATTAGTTTCATTCGATCCCCCAGGAAAGGATTGCGAGCTATAATTAACTGCGCAAGACGTTTTCGAGCATCCGTTTTTTGGTTTGTTTGGTATTCGAGTGCTTTCGGATCGGATTTGCTGGCCGGAGTCCGTTGAACTGGTAATGAATTACTTAATGAGTTACGAGCTTATGAAGTTCAATTGTTTAGACTTTGTGACATCCTTTTTTATGAGCAAGTTGATCAATACACCCATTCCTTAAATCCGGCATTTATCTATAGAATATGCTCTAGGTGTCTATTCTCTTTTTTGTTGCCTTTGAGTAATTTAAAATGGATATACTTCGACTGCTATCTGAATTACCCTACAGCAATTTCATCGAGTTTATTATAGTAATGAAATGGAAATTTAATCTTATTATGTGAACTGCTTTAAGTCACTCAACGAGCAATGGAGAGGGCTATTCTCGGAGTTTCCCTGCGAGATTGAATCAGCAATGACGAGAAAATCAAAGTAACTAACATAGCTCGAAGGATTACAAGGCTGAAGTGGCAATGGGTAGGGTACATTGCTCGATGATGATGGGGTCGAAAAGCTCTCAAGTGGGAACCACGGACTAAAGCATAGGTAGGCCTTCGACTATTTAACTGTTAAAGGTCGCGGGAATCCGCTGAATGTGGGCTGCAAGACTCATCTTTCTGGAGAACCTTGGGGTAGGCCTATGACTAGCAGTAAGCGATAATGTAAGCTGCGGTAATTACAACAAGTATATAGCCTAAGATGCAATGGAAAACATGTTACCGATTTCGTTTCCTATAAACTTACCAAAATAGCCAAACATGCCTCAAAATACAAAACATCTTTAAGGTAAACTACAAAGGGAGTGACGCGTCCCTTCGTTCCTAAACACACGTTGAGAAATTCAATCAATCGCCATAAAAGCATTCACTTTAGAACTAAAAGGGTTGGGATGGCATAGTCTAATGAATCGGGTTGGCAACGGTGCCTTTAGCCCACCTGCTTTTGTATCGTTTTGGGATGTAAATTCTGGATGAGAAATGTCTGTTTTAATGGTGAGGGATGCGGATCTCGCACTGTTTGAAACTACTTTATATTGGTCACTGCACTAGATTAGCTTAAGCCTAGCGGATGTGATGTTGGAACGTATGCCTTAGTAAGTACCTTACACATGTGAATACAATATTATTTCGCATTACAGTATACCAGGCATTTTGTTCGAGGGACATGATGGCTTATAATTGTTTCTTCGACTTCATGTACTAAGACGAACGGTGGGCATTTAAGTACGTTATGGTATTTAGACGTTCTAGAAGTAACCAAAACCAAGTGACTCATCCACCAATCCATAAAGAAGCGACTTAGCGATTTTTGTTACAAATAGCTTGTCTTTTGAAGATTTTTTAGTTTTATTCTGTTTTGTCGCCATTATTGTTCAATTTGTAGATACATATACTAGTACACCTTGTATAAAACGGTCGACTCTGGGACCGACGCAGACACAGACGGCCACTAATTGAAACCGCGCTGAGCACCTTTCCGCTTCACCGAATTGTCACTGTTATGATCTGGTCCAATTTAATTAACGAAGCGATACTTTTGTACAATTATTATTCTTATACAAAAGTATCCAAACAATGTGCCAATGAAAAATTCATAGAATTTAGCATGCAAAGAATCGTTCGAGTTTTCTAAATGAGAATTATGTTGCACGATATGAAATGACATGTCTCAAAAATAATTCTTCGACAATTCAAGCGATTTGCAGTCACTTGTAAATTTCTCTTAAAATTACTGTTAAGCGATCTGCTAACCACTCCATCCTAGTAGGCTGTAAATTTATTCACTCAAATTTGAATACAAACATGAATCTTGTAAGATATGATTAAACTAAATTAAATTTATGTAAATTGTATGTGTGTATTTATTTGTAATCGCATTTTATGGTAGGCAGCGACTTGGCTGTGCCCCCGGCCTTGCTGAGATACATAAGCGACGGTAACTTCCCATCATCAGGTGGCCCTATGCTCGTCTACCTACAAGGGTTATAAAAAAAAATTCGCTTTACAATACTAAGATAAATTTGGATTTGTTGTAAAATATTAATGGATTTTTCATTTCTTGGGCCACACAACTAAATTGGACATTAGGTTTATAGCTAATCTCCTACACCCAATAAGCCGTTTTACTCAAACACTTACGTGAAAGCTGATTTTTCTTGCAGCATCAGACGTCTTTAATGTCTGACCAATTAAAAATTTGGGGGAGTAATTATCTAGTTTAGCAGATTTAAGTCTGTTGGTTTTTTTATTGCCCCTGTAGGTAGGTGAGCATATGGCCCACCTGAGTGATTACCGTCGCCCATGGACTTCAGCAATGTGAGGGGCAGAGCCAAGCAGCTGGCTACCCTTAAAACAGTAATTCGTGTAATTTAGGTACCGTAACAAGTGGAATGACTAGAAGTCCTGTTGAAACACTATGTCATAGGTTTCTGATATATGTCAATGTTTTACATATTATTATAGTGCTAGAATCTATCTATATATATAAAAATGATTTGCTGTTCGTTAGTCTCGCTAAAACTCAAGAACGGCTGGACTGATTTGGCTAATTTTGGTCTTCATTTATTTGTCGAAGTCCAGAGAAAGTTTAAAAGGTAGATAAATATGCAAATGCTCGGAATGAAATAAAAATAACAAATTTGTTTTTCCTTTGATATGTCCCCCGTCGGACGGATTCATTTTGTTTGTTTTAAGTTTGTTGTATAGAAAAGTTTAGGTCTTTTATTTATCGAGTGAGGCACTACGAAGTCTGCCGGGTCAGCTAGCTAACAATAAAGATTCTTTCAATTCAGGCGAAACAGTAAAAAAAACACCGTCAATTCTACCACTCTCACCAAATTGATCTCTGAAGCACAACCAGAGTCAACACTCTGAACCGCAGAATTTAATTCAGCTGAGCAAGTTCTTTCGACATTTCTCCGGAGTTGCATCGGCCATTTTCGCTAGTAGAACGATGCCGCAATTAACATCGTAATAATATAATGTAATTGCCGGCTGTGTGGTGTCCGTCTAGAATAGCACCTTCCAATGGGTGTCGTCAAATGTGGTTTAGGGATTCACCGGAGAATAGGTAACATCATTCTTTGAGGATCATACCAGCGTACTACGAGTTATTTTTTATTGCCTTTGTAGGCAGACGAGCATACGGCCCACCTGATGGAAAGTGGTCACCGTCGCTCATGGACGTCAGCAGTGCCAGGGGCAGAGCCAAGCCGCTGCCTACTAGCTACTAGCTAGTGACATGGCGTATTGTAAGTCCCACGGGGAAATAGCACTATCCTGTATATTTTGGCTGCGAAGCAGTAGCATATTCCGATTTGAGGGGCGCAATAGCCGTTATACAAACATTTGAGACTTCATTCCCATGTCTTGGGGTGTGTGGCATTCACGCTGTGGTGTTTTGGACTGCAGCTACCCCTTAATACTAGATAAACCGGTCCACACCAAAAAAAAAACTGTAGGTCCAAAAACCAATGCCTAACTGTAATGTGTTTTTAAAAATATGTCAAATCATAAAATCTATGTCGAACTACGAATAATTAAAAACCATATCGAAGTATTCCCCCGGCGCACGTACACACACAATAAGGCTACGAATGCTCATGACGGCAAGTCGCCTGCCCTCGTCGGCGTTTATTGAACATGTTTGCGATTCCAAGGCGAATATTTAACTCGAGATTCACCTGCGTATATAGGGCGTCTTCTGAACTAAGGTGTATTTTTTCTGAAGATATTCAAAAATACGGAGCGGCATTAAACTTCAAGCTTTACTTTGGTATTATTGCGCAGTGTAATAAGGGCTGGTTGTTTTATAATGTTATGTTAACATAGATTAGAAAAACTTTGTAAAATACACATATTTTACTTAAAATAAATTATTGAATGGGTCATTATTAAGACAAGTTGAAAGTATGCTTCTTCTTTACCCTTAATCGGATCTGCATATTGCTTTACAAGGTTGATCGTTATGTTGATTTTCTCTCCGGAGTGATTAAGACATTTTATAGATCTGATGCTGTCATACTTTACTTCACTATCGCAACAGAGTACATCCGTTACATCTGGAACAGCATTTTTTAACCAAAATGCATTACATTTTTGCTATGCACTAGTTTTATGATTTTACACAAAGTTTGGGAAAACATATTCTAGAGACCATTCCAACTGGATTATTGATGTTAATAAACAAAGGTTCCCATTTATTATTGGGTAACCTGAAAACTAATCAACTTTAGGTGGCAATATTAAAAAAAACTATCAATCTGCAAATTGGGGCAAATTAGGCGACAGTTCTTTGCCACACACTATCCAGCTTTCAAAGAAAGCTGTTTTTCGAGCGTTATGGATATGTCTTTCTTCAAATAAGTTTTGAGAATCGAACCAGAGTCTAGTGCCATAGTGATGTGTAGACTATCTTTAATCATCCAAGTTTCGTGACGCTAAAGTCTTCGATACTTCGCTGTCATGATGATATCGCATGACATACTTACATTGAAAGACTATTTTAAAGTCTCATCTGTACTTTATAACGGGAAAATATTTTTTTTATTGCTTAGATGGGTGGATGAGCTCATAGCCCACCTAGTGTTAAATGGTTACTGGAGCCCACAGACATCTACAACATAAATGCGCCACCCACCTTGAGATACAAGTTCTAAGGTCTCAAGTATAGCTACAACGGCTGCCCCACCCTTCAAACCGAAACGCATTACTGCTTTACGGCAGAAATAGGCAGGGTGGTAGTACCTATCCGCGCGGACTCTCAAAATATGCTTGCTACGCGGCAAAAATACGCATACGAGTAATATATCCGTACTAACATGGACACAATCTCAAAAAGGGGGTAAATAATATTGCTACCAGAGATGAGCTAACCGAGCTGGTATCTGTTTAGGATTCTCTGACCTAAAAATATCTCCGTAGACATAAGTTGCTTACCCACCGTGCCAAGTAGAGTAATCGATAAACTAATCGAGTGTAAAGAAAATCGATAAAAATAGGGTCGACGCTGGTATGACGTCATGTTTACATGTCACCGTTTGCTTGGCCGTTGTATAATGTATGGAGATAAATGAGTTGATGTTGTGTTGTGTGATGGATTGAATATATTGAAAGTTAGTTTGAAGTTGTAAGCTCATTATCCACTTGATGTCGTGTGGTTACTTATATAACATCACAAAGTGGACGCTGTCGCTTACCATCATGCTTGAGATCTTAATTTTAATTTAGTTTTAATTTTATATATGGTAAACATTAAGTAAGTAGCTGTACTCTGGTTTGATCTGGTGTGCAGAACTTCTGTTTACACCTGTAGATGTAGATGACAGCATATTTCGGTTCATCTACGCAGCGCTGTTTTCTGCAGATCAACTCAACTTTATTATATCAATGATTTAATAAAGTTTTGTAAATTTCGTATAAAAGGCAGAACATATTTGTTAAATAGCCTAAAAAACAAACAAAAAAAACACGCTTTTATACAAAATCCAACTAAAAAATAGAAAATAAATTTAACGGGTCTAACTGCTAAAAATATTGAATTGTCATTAGTTCTTGATGAGTTGCCAAATTTCGGGTTAATCCGACGTTTTGAAGTAGGTCAAAATCATGTTCAAAGATTCCGTTACGTACTAACATGGATACTGACACACGTATGAAGCTGTTAAAAGAACAAGCATTCGGTAACGGTTGTAAAAACATAACGACTTGAAGCGAAATGATTAGAAATCTTTTGATTTTGATTACTCATGTTTTCTCCCTTGTTATTGACTGGATAGCAACTCGGATGACTGCCGGATGCCTTATCTCTTAGATCTTAGCACTCTCAATAATTCCATAATTGAGTGCTAAAAATCTATATGTATAAAAATGAATTGCTGTTGGTTAGTCTCGCTAAAACTCGAGAGCAGCTGGACTGATTTAGCTAATTTTAGCCTTGAATTATTCGTGGAAGTCCAGAGAAAGTTGAAAAGGTAGATAAATATGAAAATGCTCGGAATTAAATAAAAATAACAATTTTGTTTTTCCTTTGATGAGTCCCCCGTCGGACGGATTACTTTTGTTTGTTTTAAGTTTATTATATACAAAAGCCTCAATCGCTAAAAGACCTAAAGTCTTTTATTTATTACACTACACTATGCACTACGAAGTCTGCCAGGTCAGCTAGTAAATTAATAAATGACAGCAGAGAATATGGTAGCCGAAAACTATCACATTAAAGTACACAGCATCAGGTATTATTCGCCTTGCCAGTAGTAAGTAGCGGCAATCCCCAGTCTCATAGAAAATTGAACAACGCTCAATACCAATACTCAATAGACCAGTATTCTCCGCTTAGAGCTCAAACATTAGATTCACATCACATAATTCATAACAATACCTAATCGGATCGGCGGTCCACCGCACGTATCCATGAGTGATCTGAAAGACGAATTTCGAATGCACAAACCAAATTGAACCCTTTACAATATTCAAGTATCGGGCTTATACGGTGCAAGCAATAACCGCTCTATTCGACTTTTCCGTGAGGGTTGTCTGAACGATAAGATGTTAGGTTTTTTGCGTATATAATTTTACTAATTAGCAGAGTGATAGGACAAAAGGAAAATTCAAGGTTATAGACTAGATCAAAGGAAAATGGACCACAAGTTTAATAGGTATATTAAACTCAAAGTTTGCGTCTAGCTACAGGCTACCCAATGACTAAATCGGCAGGAGCAACAGACAAAAACTATTTTGAATGCAATGCAAAAATGTTTACTGGTGGCAGGACCTCTTGAGAGTCCGCACGGGTAGGTACCACCACCCCATCTATTTCTGCCGTGAAGCAGTAATGCGTTTCGGTTTTAAGGGTGGGGTAGCCGTAGTAACTGTATTGAGACCTTAGAATTTATATCTCATGGTAAGTGGCACATTTACGTTGGGTGGTGAGCTCGTCCATCAATCTAAGCAATAAAAAATTATTGAATCCTGCATTATTGCTAAGTGCAATAATTCTGAGCGAATATCGTGGCCTTTTTTCGTATTAAGAAAATCACGCTAAAAGAGAAATGTGTTTGGTGATGGTGTTCGAAGTAGACGTTGACGTTGATGTTTCAGTCGATTCATTAATTCGGGATAATAATAGATAGGATAACCTGGGATTATCAGAAAAATATTAAATGAAATTGACAATTATTGACAATTATTTATTGTTCACAATCATAATTATTTTAATAATAAAATATCATTACAAGTGAAAAAATAATAATAATAATTATCAATTATTTATTCTCTCCTTTTCATATAGAAAGAACATGATGTTTAGGTCTCATAGTTTGTTTGACTTGTTTTTTGATTGAAATTGAAAACATTTACAAGCAACCCTATACTAATACACACAATTAAGCTGCTATCTCTTACAAGAATTGAATTTTAAGTAGCGACCTATCTCGAGAGGATATCTCTCGATTCGATCTTACTTTGAATAAGAGAAGTCGAATTTAATATGTAGTAGTGGCATTTTTAATCCAGAATGGTTATTCGTTTTGCTCTGTACCTAAAGCCTGTTGACTAATATGATTTTAAATTTCAACTTATGCTGGTAAGATAAGTAATGGCCGGGACACAGTCAAGCCGCTGTCTACAAATTACATTCGTTGAGTCATGCACCTTGAGACAAGATATCGAATTGTCGGATGTTTTGAATCCTGCTCTTCAAACTGCATAAATAGATAGGAAGTTGTTACCTGTGGTATCTACATGTTGTTATTATTGAAATTCAATTCAAAAATTATTCAGTCACGTATGTACAAGATACGAGTCTGCAATTCCATCGTCAATATTTAGCATTGCAACTAGTACAGAACTCCTCTCGCTCTGCATACATACTCCTAGTGCTGAGAGTATCGAACTAAATATTTTATTAGACAACCAAAGCCGCAATGTAAAGACAGACAACAAACAGATTGATAGGAAAATAAAACATTGAATTGTTTTGGTATATTGTTGGAAAAACTTTGAAAGCAAAGGCCATGTTAACATCCATTTTGATGGGATTCATTGATTTTCTGAATTCCAATGAACGGATAAATTTAGTCGGTAAGTACACGTACAATGATTTTGTAAGGAAACTATAGGTTGGCTTAGCTTTGATTACAATAGGTAGGTCTATAGATAGCTTTAAACGCAATAGATACTAAAAATCCACGGTAGGTTCCAGGTGGTGTACGTTGGGAAGCTACGCGGATTTTCAAATCAATACTCAAGGCAATTTTCAAATCAATATTCAAGGCAATCACTATATAGTATAAAACAAAGTCCCTTTCTCTGTCCCTATATCTGTCCCTATGTATGTTTAAATCTTTAAAACTACGCAACGCATTTTGATGCGATTTTCTTAATAGATAGAGTGATAAAGAAAGGTTTATATGTATAGCATCCATGAAATAGTGGAGAAATCAATAATAAATTACAGTTTCCGAAGCGAAGGCGGGTCGCTAGTACAATAATAAAGGAGAAAATTTGTTAGATAGCTGTTTGAGTAGTTGTTAAGATGCCTTGTTCTTCAGGCTTCATTCTAGGAAAAGTATCTAGATACTTGCTATGCATTACCTTTCAATATCCTCCCCTCGACGTAATGCCTTCCAGGAACATAAAACCCCTATTTAAATAGCGAAAGCGATGATGTATTGTGAAATTTTCCTTTCTCCTATGTTAAACAAAACTCATTGTGCGTACACGACAGGCATCAGGCAGATTGATGTATGCGCAACATTTGCATATTAATAATATACGTACTGAGGACGAGGTGAAGGTATTTGAACAGAGTCCAGGTATAAATCAATCCGGTTCTTTTTTTAATACGATTTTATTAGCTTCAGACGTATGTGTCGTGGTTAACGACTTTTAGTAATATTAAGATGTTGTTTTGACTGTTATTTTAAATGATGAAATATTGTTTTGATAAATATCACAAAATGTAGGGTAGACTCCGTACGCCACAGTATAAAATGGCGGTACGTGGACAGAGTCGTGGCATTCCGTGTCAGACAGTCATTCAGTCCGTATCGGACGGTCCGTCCGTCTCAGTCAGTGAGTCTCTGGCAGTCAGTCAGTCGGTCTGTCGGTATGTGGAATGAAACTGTCGGTTTACCCTGTCATTGTGCAAGTTGTGTGTGTTGAGTTTCAATAATTATTATTCAAAAGGTTTTATTGACTTTTTATAAACTGAGTTCAACCAAATACGAGTGATGACGGAAACTACCGCTTAGCCATCCCTGGCGCTGCGCCGACATATGTATGTTTGTAACGGAATCTTTGAACATGATTTTGACCCCCTTCAAAACGTCGGATTAACTCGAAATTTGGTATTATACTTATCAAGGACCGATGAAAATTGAGTATTAAAAAAAAATATGAAAAAAAAAAAAAAATAATAGTTTAAAAAAACTAACAAAATACGCTCTTATAGAAAATCCAACTAAAAAAATAGAAAATAAATTTTAGTAAATTTGAATTTAAATGGTGTAAAAAAAATGATTTTATTGTAAAAAAGCGTGGGATGCTTTTCAGGATATTATCAAAGTATCCCTTCTACTCATATCTGGTCATAAAATATTTATAACTACTGATACCATGCAACCCACGCTTTTTTTATTTTAATCCTGACTAGTGTTCCCTTGAGATCAAAAATAATCTATTATAATCAATTGACAAATCCAGATCTATTGTAGTATCTATTAGTATTACATTTTCTTTATTTCCAATTGACATTAAGAAAAACAATAAAATAAAATAATAAAAGAAAACAGAAAATCTCGTCAAATGTTAAAAACTAAAAATAAATTTGCAAACAAACAGAAGAGAAAATCATACTTATCTGTTTGGAATAAAATGTAAATTTATATACAGCAAAAGTATATTTTAGGAAAATTGAGAAAACAGTGCTGTTGAGAAAATAGCGTTTTAGATCACGCTGATATAAAGAAGTTGATGGTCCGTATTATAAGTTATAAAGTGTAAGTGTAAAGTGTTATAAGTTATAAAGGTAGTATAGTATCAAATGTCAATTTTGTGTTATGTTTTGTTTCTTAATCCTACTAATATTATAAACGCGAAAGTTTGTAAGAACGTATGTATGTATCTATGTTTGTTACTCTTTCACGCAAAAACTACCGAATGGATTTGGATAAAACTTTACAGAATTAAAATAGCACATAGGCTATAATTTATAATATATATTTGTGAATTATCCAAAATATAATGATAAGTGTTAAGTGAGTGGGAAAAAAATACGCCATCTTATTTTCATAATCAATAATAGAATTTAATGTTTCCGAAGCGAAGTGAGGGTGAGTCTCTAGTCATTAACAAAGAGGCTATCTATTTAACTCTTCGAATTGTAAAGAGATTGTCAAAATGATTCGTTAACAGAAACATTTTTCTTGAATTGATAAAAATAAATTATTTGCTAATTTCATCATCCATTTTCTACTTTACTTAATGTTTCTTTCTTTCGCGCTGGAAAGTAGCTATTCTTAGTTTGAGGCTGTGACACTTCGGAACGGGAATTTCTCGACTTTTATCGATCGTAAGACACTTTCGTTACTCTACAAGACATACACACTCTTTGTGTTACCTGCAGGTACAAGGGCCACGGCTTATTTTTAATAACGAAGCAATTTTGATTTATTACCTGACGAAAATGGGACCCGGTGTAGCCGTTTTAAATAATTTCACGTGTGTATGAAAGTGCCACTGAAATTTATGAGCTCTAAATCCTTGCGGTGACTTTGTTAATGATTTGATTTAGACAATGCTTATTCAATTTGGGTTCGTCATCTATGCTTTTTTTTTTTTTATAGCTTAGATGGGTGGACGAGCTCACAGCCCACCTGGTGTTAAGGGGTTACTGAAGCCCATAGACATCTACAGCGTAAATGCGCCACCCACCTTAAGACATAAGTTCTAAGGTCTCAGGTATAGTTACAACGGCTGCCCCGCCCTTCAAACCGAAACACATTACTGCTTCACGGCAGAAATAGGCAGGGAGGTGGTACCTACCCGCGCGGACTCTCAAGAGGTCCTACCACCAGTAATCTGGTTTTACTATGGCTATGGTTTTACTTGTGGCTGTCTTGCCCTTATAATTGGAATGATTGTTTCTTAATTGACTCGATTCCCGCGTCAGGCAAATATTTATGTGATGTACAAATTTATTTGTGGGTACTTAATATCTTTATGTGTAATTATTTCATTTACATGTATTTTATTTATTTATGTTCCGGTTATACCCGAAGTGCGGCTACACCTAGTTCTAGCCGGATAATATTAGGTGTAGTCGATTTCATTTGGTTAAAACTAGGTATATCCTTCTTTATGCTGGCTACAACTAGATGTAGCCAAGCCTACGTGGTTAAAACTAGGTTCTACTCTTCGTATTGGTTCAACCTACAATAAACCAAGCTACAATCAAAGTATATAATCGATGACTCGATGATCCACTAATTATGTAAGTGTGTATATAAGTATGTATATCATTCCCTGGTTTCCATAATACAGGAAGTCTTGGATTAGGGCTGATTGACCGTATGTGACTTCGGTTATTTATTTATGGGGAAGTATTATAAACCATTTCTAAATTCCAAACCTACAGCCATCAGTTTGAAAATAATTAATAAAATGTGATAAAATACGGTCATGATGTGTGGATGTTCCACTAGATAGGGTCAACAGAACATGTGTCTAGATTATAACTGGAATTGGTCTTCAGTTTTACGACCGACCACGTTTTTGCTGCTCTAGATTCTTGGTTACGAATTTGGGGCAAACCAACTATTGTGCGGGACTTATAGAGCTATTTAAAGAAGGTCGCTTTTTATTAAAGCTTATTTGCAGAACAGGATGAGCTTTGGTAGAAATTATCTCTGAGAAACTCGTTGTTCGTAACCGCACAGGTTTTGTGCAGAGCGAAGATTCAGTGATGGGTAGTACCATGGTAAAATAGAGATGTCTCAAAGCATTCATAATTCGTCGTGGCCTAAGGGATAAGACTTCCGGTGGGTTCGTACCCTACGATGCACCGGTGTTCGAATCCCGCTGGCAGGTACCAATTTTTGTAATGAATTACGTACTTAACAATTGTTCACGATTGACTTTCACGGTGAAGGAATAGCATCGTGTAATAAAAATAAAACCAGCAAAATTATACTTTAAGTAAGTACCACCGCTCTGCCTATTTCTGCGGTGAAGCAGTAATGCGTTTTGGTTTGAAGGGTAGGGCAGCCGTTGTACTGTAAAAACAGAGACCTTATAACTCATATCTCAAGGTAAATGGCGGCATTTACGTTGTCTATGAGCTCCGGTTTCCACTTAACATCAGGTGGGTCGTGAGCTCGTCCCCACAGCAATAAATAAAAAATCATAACATTAACGCAATGGTCTACCGTTGACTTCAAAACAAGCAGAAAACTTTATGTCTCTCATGTTTCACGTGACTTTTTGTATTTCAGCTATTGCAAGTCGTAGATGCCATTAAAATTATATTAATGGCTTAATATCGCGCTTAATATTTTCGTTTATTATTTTAGACGTTTTGAATGCTATAATAAAGATTTCGTGGTTCATGAACGACTAATGTGTTATTTATGGATATTTGAATATTGTGCTATCATGTTCTTTGCACACAAAAAACTAACAGTCAATAGCTTCAGGTCTCGCAGTTTTTTTTCCGATAGCCTTGAGAGGCTATTTCAGCGTAACCTTAATTAGTAGGTGAGCTCACGGGGCTCAAACCGGAGTGATGCTAGCACTGGCCCTAGCCAGAGCAGTGCTTCGCAGAATCTACCACCGGATCGGAAACGTGACTCACTGAGAAGATCTGCTGAGAAACTCAGTGCCTATGGGTTAATTTACTCGTCGAGCCCTTCGTCGCAACGGGTTCGACGAAGACGGTGACCGGTGCCTGTGGAATCTAAAAGCACCGTTGATGGATCGGGAGGATTCGTAATGACGTGTTTTTGGGTGACGTCGACTGTTCACCATTCGGTCTACAGGATCGGGTATGTAATTTCCAGCGGCCACGACAAGAGGGTTCTTATGTCGTGCCGCCTTTTCAAAGTGTCTCGCAGCTTGTTTGTTTTGGAGTTTTATCTTCACGATAAGAAGATTGTTTAGCTCAAACGAGTACTGGCTTTTCGCGATGGTCACATTTTCCCATTTTAGCTATGACAATCTTGCTAGCTATGTCGATTACTGGTCTTTATTTAGATTGAAGTCGTCGTGGTCTAAAAAAAGAGAAGCCTGGTTCATTCGTATCGAGCTGTATGACTGTGTGTTTGAATCAGGCAAGCTGGTATTAGTTTTTCCAATAAATTATATACTTGCCAGACGTTCACGAATAGGTAATGATGACATTCTGTAGTAAAACTCAAAAGTCTTGAAGATTTTAAATTACCTATTTATTGGCAGGCAGTCTTGTGAGTCCGCATGGGTAGATACCATCAGCTTACTGCGAACTGAGACTTAGAGGTGTCACACTAATGTATTGAGGTGTGTGGTGGCGTTTTTTATGTCTCTGGGCTCCAACGGGCCGAGAGCTAGTTCGCCCTTCTAAGTTAAAAAAAACTAAATCGTATTGTGTATTTTAACATGTCTAGACTTTAAATTTAGTCAAGTCGGCAGTTGGCAGTTGTTTATATGAGTGTACCAGGCTCACTACAAACCGGGAGAAGTGGCGATCACTCGTGAGGCGCATAACATCTGCCCACAGCAATCATACTGAATGATGACCACGACCGCTCTGACAAGAGTGATACGACAAAGAAAAAAATACTTCAATATTGACTACAAGGGTTACAAGTTAATGAAATAACTGTAAATTTAATTTAAAATAGTTCGTTAATCTTTTGCCATCGTTCAGATCTTGATTCTTTTGTTATTATTTCTCGGTTTCTCTTCTAGTTAGTCAAAAGATACTGATTTTAAACTTATTACATATTGCGCAATATGTTAGTAAGAAATAAATGGTGTTTTTTATTATTATTGGAACGAAGTTCCTTATGGGACGATGCGGAGGGGTACCCTAACCGGGAAAAAACGTCCGTAACGTAAGATTTTTATTAGTAATGCACACAGTGTACGACTTAACTTTATAATAACGTACAAAAAATAACATAGTAACATATATCTATATCTAGTAGTATATAGTATCTATCATAGTAACATATATCTCAGAGCGTTCGTTTGCGAAATACACTAACTCTTATGCAAACAACCGTGAATGAAGTGTACCACTATAAGTTCGCACGTTACCGAATGACCGTGGGCTGTTGCGAAACCTCCAGTTTTATTTTCTTTATACCTCGAATAGAACTTAAAATTAATATCTTTATAATAAGGAACTTCGTTTCTATCCGGTGTCCCACGACACCACACATCTTTTTATTATTATTTCTCGGTTTCTCCACTAGTTAGTCAAAATATATTGATTTTATACTTATTACATACTGCGCTATTGTGAATAATGTTAATAAGAAATAAATGGGCTTTTTATTTAATTTATTTTATTTTTAAGGCCTATAATACGAAATTCCTATGTACTATAAATACATTTGTACCGTAATTTCATCTAAACTAAGTCAACCAGGTAGCTTGAAGTCCCGATCCCAAACTTAACACTATTGAATAGACTACAAAGGCTAGGTATGAGCTGGAGTAATTTGTGACAGGCGTATGCAAATCCGACAGGCCTTAGATTTGTGCCGGCCCGCTGACTCGTCGCGTAAAGCGTATTATCCCGTGAAACTGCTTGATAATAACCGAAGATTAGTTCAGAAAGTAACCTGAACACATTTTACTGGTGGTAGGACCTCTTGTGAGTCCGTACGGGTAGGTAACACCACCCTGTCTATTTCAGTGAAGCAGTAATGCGTTTCGGTTTAAAGGGTGGGGCAGCCGTTGTAACTATTCTGAGTTCTTAGAAGTTATATCTCAAGGTGGGTGGCGCATTTACGTTGTGGATGTCTATGGGCTCCAGTAACCACTTAACACCAGGTGTGAGCTCGTCCACCCAAATAAGCAATAAAAAAAAATGCTCGACTTATTAGGTATTATTGAAGGACAACTTTGATTAGTTTAATGAGCAAGGTGAGAAGTTCAAGAAGGGCTTTTCAACGATGCGTTTCTTAGAATAAGCCCAATACCTGGAAGTACTCGTCTATTAAATATGTATTTATTTGTGTATCTATAATTTAGGGAGAAAGGGTCAAGTTTGTTTTGTATAAATTCTTTGTTAATAGCTCGTTTTGTTTTTTTTTTATCTTTTTGGAATGGAATTTGGAATGGAATGTTATATCTTTTAATATTTAAAAAAAAACCTGTCTTCCAAATACAAATTACCTTTCCGACATAACGTCATGTTTCACATAACTTTTTTTTAAGTAAATGAAAAAAATGTGTTTCAAAAGAGAGTCTTAATTTGGTACATGAATTTCCTACTTGCAAGTGAGCGGGCTTAAAGTTTCGAAAGTGCTTTACAACACAAAGAATGAAGCACGGAAAATTCTTAAGAAATACTAAAAAGTTTTAATGTTATTTTTCACCGCGCCGTCCAACTTTTTCGACCAATTAGACTTGATATTCAAATGCGTCAAACTTTACCATTGAATAAAGGTTTCTTGAGTAGGGCTAAAGCGTACAATGTTTTTTGTAGACATGAGATTTTTTATTTCGATTTTTTTTTTCGTTTTTGACACTAGCAGATAATCTAGTTATTTAAATGAAGTAATTATCATATATTATAATGATAATAATATATACCATAAGTTAAGGAAGTTTATTTTATAATAAATAGTTAATGTATAATATAATTTACATCACTTTATTTCTGAAATGACGAATATAACCAAGTTATTTGGATCCTATGAAAATACTTAATGCAGAATATAAATATTTATTATACTCTTTTTGGCCGTAATATTGTTCTTTCTGTCAACCCTATGATTTCCTTTTACGAAAGAAGTAATCGGAGCGTTGTCATGGCAACAAAGCCTGTTTTATTGAGTGTTTTCAAAAGTATTTAAACACCGTCGCGATAGGATTGTGGCATCCCAATTTCCAGCGTATTTCTTTGTACGTATATTTGCATAAGTAATTTGAATTTCTGTTTTATTTTACCATTTAATATCTATGTTTGCAATTTTACCAGTATTATCAGCATTAGTGCTTAATAAGTTTGTATCAAATGTGTATCCGCAATTGACTTGCACGATACTGTGTTATGGAAAACGAACCCAAAAAAAGTGAAGTTAGGCTACTCTAAGCACAGATGGGCACTATCATGTTTATCTAGACAGCAGAACCGTGCGTTACGATTCAAACAAAGAGCTTGAGATGTGCAATGTCATTAAGTCTTCTTTTTTATTGCCCCGGTAGGCAGAGGAGCACCCGGCCCACCTGATGGTGAGTGGTTACCCTCGCCTATGGACTTCAGAGAGGCAGAGCCAAACCGCTGCCTACCGTATGTATAATGTAGTATGTACCTATATATGTATTAGTATTAGTTTATGTATATTAAACTCATCCATTCAATTTGGTTCCCTTTACACATTCATAGCTAGACAAAATTCAATTCACTTGACCTCCATCAAAGGCTTTACATCATAAAATGTGACCTACTTAACATGTTCGGCTTTTACACGAGCAAACATAAAGACACCTGAATTTTTATCTTAACCCTTCGAAGTGGGCGTGCAGTGTTTGCTTAGCCATTACGGGGTCGAGGGAAGAGGAGCTTTACTTTATATTTACATGTTTTTGTCGGAGACTTTCGATGATGCTTGACTGAGAACGAATTTTGTTCGAGTAGTTTCCATAACAATCTCACGATACAGCCAAAGAGGAATATAGATAAATAAATATAAATTATGTTTAACGAAACTCCAGAATCGATTGACAATTATTTCAGAGATGTATCATCTTTTTTTAATTTTTTTATTGCTTAGATGGGTAGACGAGCTCACAGCCAACCTGGTGTTAATTGGTTACCGGAGCCCATAGACATCTACAAGGTTAATGCGGCACCCACCTTGAGATATAAGTTCTAAGGTCTCAGTATAGCAGTATTCTCAACTGACAAGCAAATCTCTAAATATATTTCTATATCCGATTTCTTCCCCTTTAATTACCCGTAATATCGTCTGAAACTACACATATTTAGTTTACAATCTTAAATACTTCAGTCGGTAATAGCCCAGTAAGGTACGTATGAAGGGTGGGGCAGACATTAGATAAGTCGTTCCTAATTAAAATTATAGTTTTTTCTCGGTTTTCGCGTGACTTGGATACGGACGAAAACAAAAGCTGTAAAGTATCTGAAACTGTGGAAATGATGAAATGAAAATGAAAACTCAGGATTAAATCGTAAAAGTAGTAGTGATTATTATTTTAAATCAGTTGCGCTCATCTGGTTAACAACGCTAATACAGAATTAGGACTATGGTGGCAGCCATCATAGAACACAAGATATTTGACCGTTTGACAGATACCTCCCAAACTGGTGACGGAATAATTACAGCCTTCGTATTACGTCATCAACGCGTCAAGTCTATCACAGTTCCTGCACTGTCGCAGTTAAACGGAAGCTATCAACAGTCTTCGCACAGCAAGCCAGCATCGCAGCCTTAATAGGTCAGCTCATCGCTCGTTACGACTGGATTATCAAGATTTTTACTGATGGTAGGACCTCTTGTGAGTCCGCGCGGGGGGGACCACCACCCCGCCTATTTCTGCCGTGAAGCAGTAATGCGTTTCGGTTTGAGGGGTGGGGCAGCCGTTGTAACTATACTTATATCTCAAGGTGGGCGGCGCATTTACGTTGTAGATGTCCATGGGCTCCAGTAACCACTTAACACCAGTTGGACTGTGAGATCGTCCACCCACCTAAGCTGTAAAAATCAAATGAGGTCACGCACTACCGGCGTGGTAGCTCTGCATCATAATAATATGGACAATTATCGACACTGATGTAGCAAACAAGCTCAGTCTTGGCTCACCGCGGATTTCGAGCAGGACTGGAACTCGAGAACTAATCTCAGCATGGACAACGCTTAAATAATGGCACGACCTCCGGTCTCAGAGAATAGTGATGTGGCGTTTATTTATCAGAGCACAAGATTTTTGACAGATGCCTAAATCTAGCTAAAGACATTTTCAAGTAAAGCTTACATAAATACAAATTCTAAAATAATAATACCATTTGGACCATCGATAAACCGAGCAATATCGACTACTCTGTAGAAGATCTCCTCTTTGTTGTTTCTTTTTAACCGATGCTGCTCATCAAACAAAGACCTTTTCCATAAAACCATTCTTTATAGTATAAAAATTTATTATCTTCACCTCATTTGCTATTTAGGCAAAGAATTAATTTTATACATACAGTAAAAACCTTTTCATTTCACGTAGTTTTAAAATCTTACAACCCTAATAATATCTACAGGGATCGGATAAATATTTATTGTAATTGAACAAAAGAAACACATTTTCGCGAATGCTCTTAATGATTGAAGCACTCGCCTTCAGTCAATCGGCACTGACATTTATAAATGGATACCCTGTCGTTTCAGTCATTCCATCTTCCATTGTTTTTCCTAAAACGTGTCCGTGAATGTTTTGATGTGATAGAAGATTCTGGTAAACAACGTATTTTTGTACTTACGCTATGACGAACTATTTGCATGAAGTTTCTACAAGTAGGTCTGCAAAGAAGCCGCATTACTACGGTTCCTGATTCTGCAGCACGCACCTTCCCTTCCTCATCACACCCCAAACTGGATGCTTAAGAATTACTTCTGGTGTTGTAGCTCTGCATCACATGGACAATTGACGGTACTGATGCAACATTCAATTCATTCTTACTGGTGGGAGGACCTCTTGTGAGTCCGCGCGGGCAGGTACCACCAACCTGCCCATTTCTGCCGTGAAGCAGTAATGCGTTTCGGTTTGAAGGGTGGGGCAGCCGTTGTAACTATACTGAGACCTTAGAACTTATATCTCAAGGTGGGCGGCGCATTTACGCTGCAGATGTCTATGAGCTCCAGTAACCACTTAACACTAGGTGGGCTGTGGGCTCGTCTGGACACCTAAGCAATAAAAAAAACAATGTTAGTTTTAGTCGCTAATCGGGGTTTTAATTGCGAAAAATTGACCACTATGCCGAAGTACTGTAACCGGGAATAAAGAGGTAGCTAAACTTTAGTTTTTCGGAAAACCAAAAAATATTTGCAGAGGATTCGTTTAGAGGGTAAGTAAAACATCCTTAGGTTCGCGGTTCACTTCCATTGTCTGCGGACCGTTAAGATCCATATACTACAAGTGCCCCTTGGGCGCGGAAACCCAGGTATGAGGTACGGCCTGCACGAAAAAAAAAGAGACGACCAATGTTCGAGTGCAACGTGGTTTCCAAGATATGGAAAGAATTATAAATATTTTTGGTACCCTGACCGGGAAAAAACGTCCGTAACGTAAGATTTTTTATTAGTAATGCACACAGTGTATGACTTAACTTTGCAATAACGAACAAAAAATAACTTATTTTTTTATCATTAATTGACCACGATCTCAGAGCGTTCGTTTGCGCAATACACTAACTCTTTTATTTATTTATTTGGGAAACAAACAGTATAATACAAACATATAATATTTAAAAAAATGCTAAAATAATAACCAAATATGTTTCCACAATCAAAATCACATATAAGTAGAAAGTGAACAGAGAAGAGAAATTTAAGATAATTTAAGATATAATAATTTATATATAATAATATAATAATTTATAGATAAGATATAATAATTTAGAAATTTAACTCTTATGCAAACAACCGTGAATGAAGTGTACCACAATAAGTTCGAACATAACCGAATGACCATGGGTTGTTGCGAAACCTCCAGTTATATTTTCTTTATACCTCGAATAGAGCTTAAAATTTATATTTTTATAATAAAGAACTTCGTTCTTATCAGGTGTCCCATGACACCACACATCTTTTTTATTTAAAGATAGCCTTTATTAGTTTCTCTTAAATCTCCATCTAAGTAAATCTAATAAAGTATAAATGACAATAGCCCCTTGTCATTTACATGTAAATCCAACTTTTATATGAAAAACCGTTTAAAGGCGAGAATCGTCCGGGGAGCACCCGGATATTAAGTCTGCCCGGGGAATGCTCGTTGAAAATAGTGGGTCACCTTGTAAGGAACATTTCAATTTTTTTCGAATAAAAATGTATTTACCGCTTTGAGCTTTTCTGAAAGACGTTCAGATTCTATTTTGGGTAATCGTGTCAGGACGTGTTATTAGTTTGTGGGTGTGTGTGTGTGTGTTGTTACGTTAAAGTAATTGTGGCTTGGATATCACATCTCAACTGCTTCGCGCTAGGTATCTAACCCGACAGTTCACTTACGCTAAATAATCTTTTTTATTTATTTATTGCATAGATGGGTGGACGAGCTCACGACCCACAAGGTGTTAAGTGTTTACCGGAGCCCATAGACATCTACAACGTAAACGCCGCCACCCACCTTGAGATGAGTTCTAAAGTCTCAGTATAGTTACAACGGCTGCCCACCCTTCAAACAGAAACGCATTACTGCTTCACGACAGAAATAGGCAGGGCGGTCGTACCTACCCGAGCGGACTAACAAGAGGTCCTACGACCAGAAGAACCTCACCATAGCTCTAGTGTCAATTTGATGACTTAAATTTTAGGAAAAAAGTTCTAAACGAGCAAGCGACTTCGCGATAAAATACCGCAGTATTCACAACCAGCTGATTTGATTAAAAATACAACTAGCAATGTGCTATGGCTGTTTCAACTGTTTCTAAAGAATGCTTCGAATACATCCCGGCATACAAAGAAGTCGTTTCCTGCTATTCTTCTCCATACAATTGTCTCATAAATGAATACGAACTTTAACTTATTGTCATCAATGTACGCGACCTCTCCAAGTCGTTTGTCTAATAACAAATACTGTATCTAAAGTTGTTATCGAAATTAATGAAAGTTAACGAGTTCGCGTGTAC
Source organism: Bombyx mandarina (assembly GCF_030267445.1). Classification (NCBI taxonomy): domain Eukaryota; kingdom Metazoa; phylum Arthropoda; class Insecta; order Lepidoptera; family Bombycidae; genus Bombyx; species Bombyx mandarina. The sequence continues at coordinate 17,590,073 of NC_143221.1, forward strand.
TAAACAAATGTTCAACCATTAACACTAACGATGTAATTTTCTGTTAGCGAGCCTCTTTGTGGCGTGATCTAATTTAAAAGTATTAGCGGTCAGTTTAAATGAGAGAGACAGAGAGAGAGAGAGAGTACCATTTATTGGAAACCAAAACATTTTTATTTTATTGCTTAGATGGATGGACGAGCTCACAGCCCACCTGGTGTTAAGTGGTTACTGGAGCCCAAAGACATCTACAACGTAAATGCGCCACTCACCTCGAGATATAAGTTCTCAGATCTCAGTATAGTTACAACGGTTACCCCACCATTCGAACCGAAACGCATTACTGCTTCACGGCGGAAATAGGCGGAGTGGTGGTACCTACCCGTGCGGACTCCCGAGAGGTTCTACCACCAGTAATTAACATTGAAAATAAGAGAACAGGTACAGATATAATTTGTAGATTAGTCGGTCTTATCGCTAAAAGGGAGTTCTTCTAGTTATCTAGGGAAACTTAGAAAGAGATACAACAGGTATATTGTGGTATACTGTTATTAATCATATTCAGAAAGATCTATCAAAATAGACCAAACTTTTAAACATTATCATAAATAATGAAGAAAAATAAGTAGATTGAGTACATACCTCTACTATATTTTAGTAATATGCAAATAATAATACATACATATAATATTAGATAACCAAAGTACCGAAGTAAATTATTAGGTAGTTAAAAATAAGGTTTTTCAGTAGCCAACGAGTGCTAGTACAAATCAAACGAACAACAAAAAGTGAATTCATTCATACAAATTAAATTAATTAAATTCTTCAATTGAGCTCAATAATACCGTATATTATAATCGGGAGTGCACATTGTTAAGCTTCATGGTATATGTATAGTAATATTTGACAAGGTTACTTTGCATTCAGGAAAGATCACCATCATAAAACAATTGTATAAGAAAAATCAAATCCACAAAATTTGGTACGGTGTATTGTGGATTCGTAAGGGTCGATACCGTCTTATTCTGTCTGACACGCTAAAATAAAGAATAATAGGACTCACTGGGAATCATCTTGTGAGTTTAAAAAAATACTTAAAGTCCGATTATTTTATCAACCAAATCGCTGTAATTTTGTGTCTTGAGCCAAGCCCTCTTTGCGTTCCTTAGTTCGTTGACCAGACGGATGAGCACCGGGCAACTTCGGGCTATTAAATTTATTTCCTGAGCCTCGTCAGCTGTAATGATTAATGTCGGGTTACAGTGCAAACGTAACGAGGAACCGAGATGAATTAAGTTGTAACAACTTGACCTGAAGTAAAGCGTTGTCCCACAACGCTGAGGCAGTTGGACTAGCAGATCATTCCCGATCTTGCGAACAGAATGGAAAGCAGTCGACGTCGCCCCAAAAACGTAATTTCGGATCCTCCCGAACCAGTTACGGTGCTTTTAGGTACCTCAAGCACCGGTCATCGTTCTCGTCGAACCCGTCGCCTGCGATGAAGGGCTCGACGAGTAAATTACCCTCAGACACAGCCCACTGAGTTTCTCGCCGGATCTTCTCAGTGGGTCGCGTTTCCGATCCGATGGTAGATTCTGCGAAGCACGGCTCTTGCTAGGGTTCGTGTTAGCAACGTCGTCAGGTTTGAGCCCCGCGAGCTCACTTACTAGTTAAGGTTACGCTGAAATAGCCTCTCAAGGCTCTCAGCTTAGGTAAGAAAAAAAAGGAAAAAACTAGCAGATGATTTAAATATATCTGTTGCTTTAAAGAACCAATCGTGATTTCACTGGTCAAACTACACGTCTATCTGCTTTTCCACTAAAATCCACGATGACGCCACTTGGTTATGTTATAACCGTGCACTAATCGTGATGGTTACGCAGCCACCTACGATCCCAGGGATAGGGTACTTATCGAAAAAACACTATTTTAAAGACTCATGTAACGAATACAATCTTTGGTTTCGTTACAAAATTTGATATGTCTAATGACGATTATTATTTATTTATTACTTTTATTTATTATTATTTATTACTGGTGGTAGGACCTCTTGTGAATCCGCGCGGATGGTTATTCGAAGCATTCATTAGAACATTGCCATAGGACATTATCAGCTGTATTTAAAATTCGTATTAAATATTTTGTAAATTTTAATCTCAAGTAATTAAAAGAACACTATAATTAATTTAATTAAACAATTATTGTTTGCTGTAAGTTTCGCAATTTGTACATGAATGAGTTCATGTATTAATTAGTAGTACAAAGTAGTAGTAGTAGTTAGTAATTACTTTAATTTTTTCATTCGGTAATTTGGCCAATTTTTTTTTTATTGCCTTTACAGGCAGTTTTAGTAGGCAGCGGCTTGGCTCTGCCCCTGGCATTGCTGAAGTCCATGGGCGACGGAAACCACTCACCATCAGGTGGGCCGTATGCTCGTCTGCCTACAAGGGCAATAAAAAAAAAAGGCAAACGAACATACCTGATGGTAAGTGGTCACCGTCGCTCGTGGACGTCAGCAATGCCAGGGGCAGAGCCAAGCCGCTGCCTAGCACTGAGTTTTTTTTTTGTTATAGGGATTTGTATTTATTTGTTATTCTTGACTTAACTTGTAAAAATAGAAGCAAATAAAACTTCAGCATAATTTTTAATACTTTATTTTATTAAAATTGTTTAAGTCTGTATCTCGGTAATACGATGTCACTTCGCACTAATCATCATTATTTATATTAAACGTGTATTAATAGTTTTCAATGCGCGACTATTTGGAAGTCTTCGGCGGGCACTGGAAATCGCGATTTGACAACTACCAATAACAGTCTGTCTATTATCTAAGCTTAATGACGAAAGTTAGTGCGTATTGGAAATAAATCTCAAAAACAAATATACGGAAGGAAAGCATTCAAAATAAAAGAAACACAAACCTGAATTATTTTACAATAATGTAATGTGTGTACATCTTATTGCAACATTAACATCCCTTAGCGAAATCAAAATAGTCATTTCTCTAAGACACAAAAATATAAATATTGAACTAAATAAAAATCATATAATTAAGAACCGAAAAATAGTAATTATTTTTATTATATTCTCATAAATAATTTTCCATCTTCGAATATAAATAAACATTTGTTAGGAAAATGGAACAAATTATAAATATCCATAAGGCTATAATATAGAATTTCCTAATTTCCTTTGAACGAAACACAGATTAGGTAAAGAAGTTTAACAAGCCTGTAGGAACAATCATTCTGTTTATACGTTATTTACTAAATACAGTAAATAAATTAACTTTTCATAATGAAACGGCGTCTGTGCTGTAGTGTGTAAACATTCAAGTATGTATACAGCCTTATTTAAAGTGCTTCTTCAGCACTACTGTCTTACTGTCTTGTATGTGATCACTTTCTTTCGTCAAAACGGCCGTCTAGTGTAGTGGTAAGTGACATGGTCACTGCACAAGGGGGTTGCGGGTTCGAATCCCGCCAAGGGAAGATATTTGTATGATAAATATAAATGTCTTTTCCAGGGTTATGGATGTATATTAAATATATGCATGTGTATAATAAAAATCTTACATTTATTTCCGTTATCTGGTACCTGTAACACAAGTTCTTTACGAACTTATCACGGGACCAGTTAACGTGGCGTAATTGTTAGTAAATATTTATTTATTTATTTCGATAATGTGGGCTTGATAACCAAATCAGTTATTTGTGAACCGTCGATGCACAGTTCATGATGAGTTGCATTGCCCCAACAAAACATTTTCTTGTAATTTTGCCATTTTTTTCAATAGCTTGAATTCGCTTGTTATAACCTATACTTTGTCATTCAGTCTGAAGGAATGGAGGTAAATTTATATATTTGTAGTTCACCTCAGAATTCTACATTTAAAATTTCATTTGTGAGATTGCAAAAGGCAGTAGGAATACATTTTTAAAAATCGAGAACAATCTTTCAACGTAGTCTTCATTTGAATATGAAATGAAGAGGCTATCCCAGAGCCTGGGAAACATTACAGACTACAGTGCTAGGGATAACAGAAACACCTGTATCAGACAAAGAAAAACACACCCAGACCCTAAATATAAAATAAACATTAAACAAATATACACTGACTTTGAATGGAAAATTAAATCGGACTTGTAGTGGAATTAGGCGATCTAATGATTGATATTGAGAAGTCACGAAATGTGCTCGGATTCGTTTAATCAACCACTTAAGTAAATTACAACGATTTACATAAATCAAACCGTGAATAAATAGACGCTCAAACAAAATGATTGTTCATACAGGCAAGCTGGCAGATAAGTTTGTAGCCAAATTTAGATAATTGGATAAAGTACATGTTAGTGTTTCGAAGTCACATTCCCTATCAATTTGTATTGATCGATTAAAAATTATACAAACAGTACACGTAAAACAAATGCAAGAAAATATCACTAGAAGTTAAGGATGTCTGTCGAATTCAATGACCTTTTAACGGTTCTCTTAATAAATTAATGATATCATAGATAAATACGTTCTTATGGAGTTTTATAAAAGTTTGAATACTGAAATGCATATAAAACATGGGTATCACGTAAATAGATAATACAGATTCGCTTACGTAGTGACTTACTTTATTATAATCTTAGTATATTCGCAAGCTTTTCACGGATTCACCTTACGGTTTTTATATTCATAGGTTTTTTATCTTAAGATATCGCCTTAGTAGGCGATATCTTAAGATAACAATAGTTTGTTGATTGGTGATCAATATTGCCTTTGTCCACTAAGGTTCTTCGGGATTAGGTGAGACGACTTTGAGAATTTTAAGCTATTTTTGAGTCAAACTGACCTTTGTCTTCCTCAGATATTGGGCGATAACCATTTTAAAACGGTACTAAAATAAAACAATTAGTGCAACTACAGAAAAGGTTAGAAAGTCAAATTTCCTAAAATGAATATAAAATCAATGCAAGAATAGAGCATGTATTAATTAGGTATGTGATTTTCGCATTATTTCTGTATTTCATTGCGATCAATAGTAGAACAGCTACGACCCACGTAGTCAGTATCGACTGTCGCTCACATGAGTCCTTGTCAAACTATTGCCTAATAATAAACTAACTACCCCTTACGTTAATCATAATAATATATCGGTAGGTATAACGTAATGACCATTTGTAATAAAGCTCTATTTTACAAATAACAGCATTTGAACTATCAGTCGTTCTGTAAGTACAGCCAAAAACTGTGGTTCCTCAGAAATTTAATTAATCTAAAAACTACTGAAATATACAAAAAAATCAATAAATGTATACCAGCTGTCCGGTTTTCAAGTAATACGCTAAAGACGGCTTCCGCTTGGCAATCGATTCGTATTTAGATTAATTTTTGACGTATTCTAAGACGTATTTAAGTCATCGCTTTAGTTTTGAAGACAAAATAGTTACCGTAATAGTCTGTCCAGATGTTTATTGGAATAGTTGTATCAGTCACAACCCTGGCAACCTCTAACTATTTATGTTACTTTCTTA